>NW_028281032.1:2500-302500 GCF_059751285.1 Brachycentrus maculatus | reverse complement strand
TCTTTCTGTGCCACTTCTAACGAAGATCGGCGATCATCATGGCTATCTTCAATTTTGATGCTGCAGCTCGGAACAGAGATTTGGTGCTTCTGCCAAACCTTTGTCGTAGGTTTTTCAGCCATGATGTCCTTCGGCGTCCTTGAGTTCTTCGCCCCTCAATCTTTCCTCGTATGTTTAGGTGGAGAAGATGATATTTTTCATTTCTCATGACGTGTCCGAAGTTCATCAGTTTTCTCTGCTTGATGGTTGGTAGGAGTTCTTTCTTGTATTATTGTATTGTATTTTGTAACGCATTCTACCGTAAAAGCCTGTATTGGTTTTCCACCAGCTCCACACCGAAATTGCCCTTTTTTATTTAGGTTTTAGGGATTTTTTTTGTTAATTAATGTTTTAACTGGTGGAACAACCTTTTCCACTCTGACCAATTTTTCTCAAAACTGATCAGCTACTCTGATAAAAAACATGCGACGTTTTTCTACCATTAAAATAAATATTTTGGTTCCCTAATTTTGGGACACTCTGGCAATTCGTATGACCGTGTTAATTAAGATTAACTGTATTTACCTGAAATATTTTTTGGTAGAATATACTTGGGTGATAGAGAAATCAGTGATTAAAGTTATACCTGTGCCGGGCCAGACACTGTGGCCCACGGAGCTGCCTACTAGAATCATACGGGCCAGAATGTGGCCATATCATGTGGCCATATCATGTGGCCAATCATATGGCCTACAGAGTGGTAAGAGTTAACATTGGAATGGTAAGGGCTAAATAATCTTTTCATTATTTTTTTGATGAATGCAGGTCCATTGAGCAGTGCTGGTCATACGGCAACTGTGGTTGCTGTTCACGAGTCCGGCTCTCATAGGAAACCCACCAAGAAAATGATAGTCATCTTCGGGCATTCTCCGCAATTTGGCTACCTCAATACTGTGCAGGTTGGTCTGAGTACATTCAATATAAAATATGATATAATTAATGTGATGTTGAAGTCAGGAGGAGGACTGGTACGGCGTAACCTGGATATAATGATTTTTAGTATAATAATTTACTTGATATACTTAACTTTTTTCTAAATCCTTTGAGATTCATTATACTGAGGCTCGTATAGCTATAAGTGCTATGACACTTGATACCAATCTTGACAAATATTATTTATTGATTTGTATAACTTTCTGGGATAACATGATGATATGAATGTAAAAATAAAACACTTGTATATTACTAATTTTTGAGTTTATTCATGCAAACATGATTAATTTCATTAATTGATTCGGCAGTCACTTTGTGGTAAAATCTATCCATTTTTAATTTAAGTTTTACTTAGTAAATACCACTATTTAAGTTTTACTTAGTAAATAGTGGTATTTAAAACTTTTAGTTTCTTAATTATTTTCAAAAACTACACATATTTTCATCAATAGTTTTTATGTTCATCTGTTGATGAGAACATCTGTAGTTTTATAAACTGTTTGCTTTTACTTTAATAAACTCAAAACATGGTCTAATATAAGGGTTTTATTTTTATACATAAATAATCTGGGGAAACATATTTGAAAAAAAAAAATATTTCTGGTCAAAAATCAAATGGGGTTTTGTTTGTATAACATAGTTGGAAGTGTAATGCAGTTTGTATGTAATATTCAGGACTTTTTTTCAAAACAAAAAAAGGTCCCGAAACTCACTTTATTCTAAAAAACTTTTTACTAAAAAAAATATATTAAAATATTCATTACAATACCATATTTTATAATTTTTACGAATTATATAAACAAAGATTGTAATTACGTAAACACTTATATTGTTTCGTCTAATTGATTTGGAAAATTAAAAAAAAAACTGAAAAAGGTGCCAGAACGCCATTCCACCACGTTATGTGGGAAAAAAAGCCCTGGTAATATTTATATAATTTTATTTTAACAGGAGTACGACTTCGGAACTCGCGAGTGGTCATTGGTCCTGACTCGCGGTTACCCGGCCAAGGGTGGTTACGGACACACGGCTGCTCTGGATGACCTCACCGACAAAATCTATGTATATGGAGGGATAGTCTCAGAGTCGGAGAGTAATCAGGTATGATTATTCATACTCAAAACTTGAATTTTACGCTAAAACATTTTTACATGTTGACTTGAACGTACTCACGGAAACACAACTGAATATTTGTGTCAATCTAACTAACTACTATTTTAGGGGTAGGCAGAGAGAATAGAATGCCACATCACTCTGTATTTGCAAACATTCATCGCCTATTCTAAATTTGTGCATCTCATACATACCCGGTCGATTATTCCAGCTCCTCATCTTTCAAGTATTTGAAATACTTGTTCATTCCAAGTTTTTATTGGTCTTCTTCTTCTCCTATTTCCAACTATATTTGCCTCATAAATTTTTTTTACTGTTCTTTTTCCCTTATTCATAAATATTTTTTTTTGTTGATTTTTTTCATACATATATATTTTTTTTGCAGGTGCTTAGTTCAAACTTGTACAGCTACAATCCTGGCACTCGAATTTGGACCTTATTGGCGCATGCTCCGAGTGCTAGATTCCTGCACTCGGCCAACTTTGTCACCCCGGGTTAGTATTTATTGTTAACTTAGGAAGTTATTTGAATGGCATCAATTGTTATCTGTATTTTGCCTTTGTTTTATGTAATTAAAAATCACGCTAACACTTCATCAATCTAATGTGTTTAAAATCGAATGTTAAGTAAATAAATTAAGCTTTTTTTTCAAAGGAATAGTCCGCAAAGCACTAGCGGGACTAATAAAGAATTATAATTTTAATTTTAATTTTCACTCATTTTTATTTATTTAATATAGTTACAAGTTTTTAAAAATAATTTAATTCATTTTCTAGACATTTCTACTTTTACAATCTTAAAATTAATTACACAGTCCTTGTACTGCAATGTCGTACTACTTGTAACTCAAAATCATGTCATACTTTTTCAAATTACAGAGTTTTGACGAAAGCAGTAAATCTAAATATCCCAAACTAATTTGATGAGTAGTGATTGGGTTAAAATCTGTGTTTTTTTTTCTGTTGTCTAGGCATGATGATTGTGTTTGGTGGCAATACGCACAACGACACTTCACACAGCTTCGGCGCTAAGTGCTATTCCAATGAGGTGCTGGCGTACGACGTATTGTGCGACTCCTGGCACCACATCTCCATACCTCATCATCTGAGAGAGAGTAAGTCATTCACTTTGTGATTTAAGTATATTCTAAGATTTATTACAACTTATATTATTTATTAATTTGGCATTGACTTTGTGGAATGACATGTTGATTATTTTTAAAAAAAGGCTGCGATATAAAATATACTGGCCAATCTGCGAGAAATCTAAAAATTAGAATCAGAGAACATCGCCATGGACTTACTATGTAGTAATTACTTTTCAGAATTCGCAAATCACATAATAGAAACTAACCACTCATTTGTCTCAAATACACTTAAATTATTACACTCAGTTACAAACAATGGTCAAGTCATGAATAATTTAGAAAATTTAGAAAAAAACAAAAATTTTATTTCTGGTAAAGCGTTAATTAATATGCTTTTTCAAAATGTATCACCATTATTATATATGTTTTCTTTTACAAAAAGTCCCATTCCTAAACCCCCCCCCCCCCTTTATTTTTTACTCAATTAGCCTCTTTATATACCTAAATATTTTATGCTCGTTAGTTTTTTGTAGAGGAAAACATCTGTAGTACTGAAACTAGTCCTGTGTAATGAAATAAAATTTATTAAGTGGTATTACACATTTTCAAATACAGTGTTTGAAAATGATGTAAAATGTATCGAAAAACGTGTCACAAAAGATTTTAAGAAATAGTGGTATTTACCGAGTAAACTTTAAAGCAGAAATGGATGGATATTACCTCAATGTGACTGCTGAATCAATCGATAAAATAAATAAATATTTGTTTCAGATGTAGCTCGTTACGGGCACAGCGGCACGGTGTTTGAAGGTTCGCTGTACATCTATGGGGGGTTCTCGGGTCAGCTGCGGCGCGACATGCTGCGCATGACCCCAGGCACGTGCCGCGGCCGCCCGTCCCCGCTGGCGTGCCTGTCCTCGCGCTCGCTGCTCAAGTGTGTCTGGGACACTAACCTGGGCCTCTGCTACAATGTGAGACTTTGCTTGATTTTTTTTTACATGGGAATTGCATTTATTATTTACCTTGCTTATTATGTACAAGGTTTATAGATCATCAAGTGGAGTTTTGTTTCTTCTAATTAAATAAATTTGTTTTTATTTCAATCTGTGTTGGAAACAGGAGGGATAATCTAGTGTGGGCCAATCAGGAACTTCTCAGCATTTGCTCATTTGCTGTGAAAACATATAAAACTCCTCAGGAGAAGGCGGACTGTTGACTGTCATCAGCAGACCTTCCGTTCCACTAGAAGAGGGATTGGCATTTTGTGTCCTACCTTGGTTTATGTTACCAATGTCATTCACTATTTTTATCACTTTGCCCCAACCTTTTCATCGCCACGGTCTGGTCTGTTTGAGAATTTTACTGCGGCCAGCTGAGTGGGGCATTGTTTTTATATTTTAGATTGCTATGATTTAATAATATTAATTCAATTGCATTTAAACATGCCCTCAAATTAAAATACAAATACCAAAAACAAAAAAAAACAAAAAAACTCATTAACTGCCACAGCAATTTTCAGAATTCTGGTCTAAAAAGCTTTTTTCATTTAATCATATTGTATTATTAAAAACTCTGATTATAGTACATCATTAATTTAAAATTTTCCAGCATTGATTTTTCGTTCTTTTCCCAGAAGCCATCTTTTCTTATTAGAACTGATATACTAGGAATTTTATCTTATCTTAGCTGTACGAATATGGCAACTAAAGTTAGTTGAGTATAGTTTTTAAAAAATGCGCCATTTAAATGCTCATACACAGTCTTTCCATAGAAACTCAACTGTTCATCAGCACTTCCTACTTAATTATTCGATTTTGCCTCTCCTCATTGTCGTTGTAAATTTTAAATTTACTTTAAATTCAAATGTGTCATTTTTGCGACAGGTCACGGAGGTGGCGCGTGATTTTCTACGCGTGCAAGATCCCGATTTCGAGCAGAGCTACGTCAAGTGTCCCGAAGAGAGTCGGGATAGGATAACACAGAGAATGCTGTCGCACAAAGGTAAGAATAACTGGTTCCGTAAATCAAGTTACTTTAATATTTCCAATATTATTAATATTTAAAGCATTTACTTTGTGGTAAGTCATTCAAACAACTCACCAAGATTTTTTTTGTGTACCGGTTTCGAGACGTACCCATCTCTTCATTAGGACAATCACTACGACAGCATGCAAACAATAACTACACGTCACTACCATAGCACTATTAACACACTTAAAACTACATTAAATGTTGATAATAACCGAATTTGGTCAACCTGAGGATCAACATGCACTAGGGACTCGGAACAAACATGCACTATCGGTCTGACATGCACTAAAGATGTTAGTCAAAGTACGTCAGGTTTATATAGGTTAAAGGAGTGGCCGGTTTATATAGTTAAAGGAATGCCATGTTACTTTAGAACTTCCATGAATTTCAGTTTGATCAGTGGAGTCATAGTGATGTCGAGGGTTGACTAAAGTTATTTCTGTTTCCAGATCGCTGTTCTCTGCAAACGGACTGTGCATCGTGTGTACAGACCTCCTATTCTTGTGTTTGGTGTCCGCAAGGTGTGTGCATGTCCCAGCGGTGTAGCAGCTCCAACTATCATTCATCTCAGAGAAAGGTAAATGTTGGTTTATGGACGGTTACAACCATCGTCAATAGATAGCAACGAAGAGTTAGACTAATCCTAACTGTGTGTGCAATGATGACCCTTGAATGTTGAACTTAAACATCTAGAAATATCTTCTTCTTCCTGGCTCCATCCCGACTTATCGTCTTTGTAGACTTATGTATTAATTTTAAATCAAACACAGATTTTTTTGTAGACTGTTGGGGTCTTTTGTCAACGTCAAGTAGGCCATGCCTTTGAATCATGTTTTCTTTCTGCAGCATCCATGAATTCTTTGGTCTTCCTCTAGATGGCTTTCAAGGAAGATCCATGGCGACTGACTGGTTCACAACATGTTCAGGTTCTCTGCGTCCTATATGCCCGTACCATCTCAATTGCCTTTCCTCTACCTTACTACATATTGATGTCTATTACACCCAGGCTTTCACGAATGGGTGAACTCTTTATTTTGTCTCTAAGGGACTTCCAGCTGACCATATAAGCATTTCAGCAGTTTCTAGTTGCCTAGAGCAGGTGTCATACGCATCGTCCAGCATCCGGATCCATAGAGAAGTGCGGGTCTGACAATTGTTTGGTAGTCTTTTTTATTTTTATTTTAGGAAAACCATCAAGCTACAAATCGTAGTCGTACAGGAGAAAGTGACCAACTAACAAAACGTAAAATGTTCAGGAGGGCCATTTAAATCACTCTTGCTTGGCAAGAAAATAAACATCAATGCAGTTAGTCATTTTTTACAAGTCAATATATTGTACTTCCATGTTTAAATTCATTTGGGATTTTTTCAGGGTAATATTAAGCTAGTAAGATATCAAATAGTCAATGATCACGTTTTTGTAAAAAAATGCACATGACCACTTTCTTCTGTATGATAATATTGTGCATTATTCAAAGGGCAAGCGCCGCATACTACTGTGGTTCTTAATTTTATTTTCTTCCTCAAGATACATGTTTATTTCCAGACGATAACGTCCCTGGAGGAGTGTCCGGTGGCGGGGGGCGCGGGGGGCGCGGCGTGCTCCTTGCTGCACTCGTGCCGCTCCTGCCTCGGGGCTAGCGCCTCCGCCCTGGTGCCCGGCTCCCGCGGGCCCCACTCCTGCCACTGGGACCTGGACGCGGCCAAGTGCACCCAGCACACCGCCGGTACACCCAAGCATCCTATACTATCCTGTGAATGCTGGGAACAAAGTGAATGGTGCACTGAAATCAGTTATAGCAAATAAAAACCTATCAGCAGAAGCTAAACTGGCAGTGCACAACGGAGTCCTGGTTCCAACTCTAATGTATTTAAGTGAAACATGGAGTTGGCAAAAGAAGGATGAAAGTAGACTGAATGCAGTCAAAATGCGATCTCTCAGAAGAATGAGCGACAAAACGATGTAAAATAGATGTTCGAATAGTGAAATAAGGAAGGAATGCAAAGCTGAGATGAGCATTATCGATAAAATTAAGAAACGTGTGTTGAGATGGTTTGGACATGTAGAACGAATGAGTGAGGAAAGAACAGTAAAACACATTTATGAGGCGAATGTAATTGGGAAAAGAAGCAGAGGAATGGGTTCTCCTCTTTCGCCAGTATTAGCTGATATGTTCCTTAATGATTTTGAGACAGAATTATTAAATTCTAATCATCCTATTGTAAAAACATGTATTTTTAGATGGTTTAGGTACGTTGATGACATTTTTTGTATTTTTATTGGGACTGATAGACAATTAGATTCATTCCTTACCCACATCAACACTTTACATAATAATATTAAATTTACCATGGAAAAAAATGACAATAATACCCTAAATTTTCTTGATTTATCGATTAAAGTTATAAATAATAAATTAGATTTTAATATATATCGTAAACCAACACACACTGACACAGTCATTCCAGCTGATTCCATTCATCCCATTTCACATAAAATGGCCAGTTTCCATTCATTATTAAATAGACTAATTAATATCCCCCTCAGTAACTCAAATTATAATCGTGAATTAAACACAATTAAACTAATAGCAAAAAACAACGGGTATAATAGCGCGCTAATAGATAAAATGTTAAAAAATAAAATTAAAAATAATTTTACCAAAAAATACATATATTCAGCACCTAATAATGATTCAATAAAAAATAAATCTTGGCGAAAAATTTTATATACGGGTTCAATAACTAAAAATATTTCGAAAATCTTACCCTCCCATATCCAACCTGCATATTATACAAATAATAATTTACATAAAATCCTCGATAACTCAAAATCTAAAATTGATTTATTACAAAAAAGTGGTGTTTATGAAATTTCGTGTGGAGATTGTGATAAAAAATATATTGGCCAAACTGCGAGAAATTTAAAGATTAGAATTAAAGAACATCAAAGCGGTCTTGTTAGTAATTATTTTTCGGAATTTGCAAATCATATAATAGATACTAATCACTCATTTCACTCCCATAAATTAAAATTATTACACCTTGTTCCATATAAAGGCCAAATTATGAATTATCTTGAAAATTTAGAAATACAAAAAAACCTGAATTCTAATAATAATTTATTAAATAATATATTGTTTCAAAATTCTTCGCCATTGCTTTCAATTTTTCCTTTGTTTTCAAACTCCGTTCCTTGACTAACCCCTTCCCCTTACTTTCCCCCTATCCTTATTTATAGAACAATTTTATATTTTATATTTTAGTTATTATACAGACCTGAATGATGGAAGTTTAGCTTCTGAAACATGTAGTCTATAATTAAACTCAAGTGGTAAAAAACGAAGTGTTTTCTTTAATTATTGAAGCAGAGGAAGACCGAGAAAAACGTGGCACAATCAGGTATGCCAAATACTTGAAAGTGGTCAAGTTAGAAGTCGTAACAATCGGCGGGTATGTATGAGGAGATGCATGAACGTGGAAGAGGCAAAGAATGTTTGCAAAGACAGAGTGGTGTGGCGTTCTGGTTAGTTAGTTAGTTAGTTAGTTTTAGCAGTGAGTGATGTGGGTGTGTGGTTGTGTTGCAGCGTCAGCGGTGGCCGAGGCCGTGGTGGAGGGCGGCGCGGGCGGCGTGTGCAGCGCCGGGTGCTGGGAGCTGTCCTCGTGCTCCAACTGCACGCAGGAGGAGTGCATCTGGTGCCAGAACCAGGCGCGCTGCGTGGACAAGAACGCCTACACGGCCTCCTTCCCCTACGGGCAGTGCCGCGAGTGGACCACCGTCATCGGGCGCTGCCGGAACCCCCACGCCGCCAGTGAGTGTCCCTCCCCCTCTTACTAGCCACATTAGTGCACATTAGCTGGTCTCCCGGCTTGGAACTATACAGCTGCCGCAGCTTCACCTTATGTTTAAATAGATTCATTAATAGATTTGGCATTTAATTTGTAGAGCTTATTTTAATTTATGTATTGAATGTTAAATCAAACACTGATTTTTTGAGACTACTAAGTTGTATTTTATTGTTTAAAAAAAACATAAAAATTTTGTGACAATTGTTTCGACTAGTTATGACATTTTTAAATGAATGTCCATTCGTTTAAAAATGCCATAAGCAAAATTCACAAATTTTAGTTTAAAAAAAAAAAAACTTAGTATACTCAAAAAATCAGTGTTTGATTTAACATTCAAAACATAAATTAAATGGATTCCTCTGGATTTACTCATAAAGGCAAGGTTCAATAAGCAGATATAGTTGAGCAGGGATACCGCCCTCCCAATTGGCATTTCCATCAGCAGGTTGGTTCTACCGATTGGGTGACAAAACAACTTGACCTCCCGAAACCTGAGATAGCTATCGGGATCATAGAGATTGATTCTCTCTCCAGTACGACTGGGTTTACCGCCACCCCGCGGATTAGATGGAAAAAATGTGTGGCCCTTCTTTTCCCCAGACCATTAAATCTGAGCATGCCCAGAATAAAGTCTGAAGGGAACAAGCATGGATAGATTCCATACTCCCTCATGTAGAGATATCTCAGAAATTTCCTCTGAATATGCTCCAGATAGGAAACCTTCCGGACCTTGATATCAGTCAGCAACTGTCTCCCTGCTCTTGCTCTTTGGAGCACATTTTTGTTGCTGTCATGAAATGCGTAGCATTCTACGATGTAGCCATATTTCGAATACCTCCAGTTGGTTCATAGTGGCTTTGAGGGTCCACGATTCAACCCCGTACTGACCAGACATAACACCTAACCATTCTCTACCTAGGGTTCAGATTGAGGGTGTCATTGCAGAATATATTTCTCATCTTATTAAAAACTGTACGAGCGGCCTCTATACTGCACTTTACTTCGGTTTCTGGCTCCATATTATTATTAGTCACTATTAGCCAAAAAGCCAAATATGCCCATAACAATCTTCTTCTTCTTCTTTTGTAGATCCTAGGGATCTGTTTGTGCCTCTGCATGTCGCTCTTGGGATGTTGACTCCCAGCTGTCTTTCCATCTTTTCGGATGTCTGCCTGGGGGTCTGCGTTCTTCAGGGTTGCCTTGGAGGGCGATACGTAGAAGTCTGTCTTCTGACATTCTGTTTATATGTTCCTTCCAGTATCGCCTTCGCTGTTGTCTCCACCTCACGATATCCTCCGTCTTACACATGCTCCGGATGTCGGTATTTCTTACTCGGTCTCGCAATGTGTTTCCGGTTAAGGATCGGAGATTTTGTTTTGGTTAAGTTGAGATTTTGTTCTGGTCTGCTCTTGCCTCAATCCCATAAGTGGCTATTGGTCGAACACATCGTAGTCGTACAGGAGAAAGTGACCAACTAGCGAAGTATGAATAGTTCAGAAGGGTCATTTAAGTCACTTTTGTTTGGCAAGAAAATAAACATCAATGCAGTTTGTCATTTTTAGCAAGTCAATATTTTATACTTCCAAGTTTAAAATCGCTTTGGGATTTTTTCAGGGCAATATTAAGCTAGTAAGATATTAAATAGTCAATGATCACGTTTTTGTAAGCAAATGCACTTGGTTACTTTCTCACTATGACATGTTTTGTATATTTTCATTTTACTTTCTATTCTCATGTGTTTGTTCCTCTCATCGTTATGGATAATTCATTGTTATAGATAATTTGTCATTGACTTTGCAGCGGCAGTGCAGAGCGCGGGTGCGGAGCCGTGCGCGGCGTACGCGTCCTGCAGCAGCTGCCGCGAGGAGCCGGCGTGCGGCTGGTGCGACGACGGCAGCCGCACCGGCCTGGGGGCCTGTCTGGCAGGCGGCGCCGCGCAGCCCAACCCGCCCCGGCCCTGCAAGCACTGGCACTTCACGCACTGTCCCGGGTGACTACGCTACCTCTATATTAGTCACTGCGAGTTGTATATACTGGCCTTACAATGTCGGATTTGTCAAATAGTGATGTTGAAAGTGATTGTCAAACCTCGAAAAGGAAAAGAAATGGTTGTTGTACTCAAATAGTAATATGTAGTGACAATGAAATAAGAATGTTTACCAATCAGAGAATGCACATCGATAGTAAAAACTCCAATGAGGAGCCAATTTTTAATTCATGTTTCACTTAGTAAATACCACTATTTCTTAAAATCTACTGTGGCACGTGTTTCGATGCATACCGCATCATTTTCAAATACCGTATATCATACGGTGTTTAAAAATGATGCGGAATGCATCGAAACACGTGTCACAGGAGATTTTAAGAAATAGTGGTATTTACTAAGTAAAACATTAATTGAAAATTGATAGATTTTACCACGAAGTGACTGCGGAATCAATTAATGAAATGAGCCAATTTCATACAACTTCGACATATTCTTGTGAATGAAAATTTTCTGTTTTTTTCTCAATTGCATTTATTTTTTAAATAAATTTAAGTATGTTTATTATTAAATGATCTTTCATTTGAGTAGATTGATATGTTCTCCACCAATATCACAAAAAAACTGATGATCGGTCAATATTTAAGAAAAATATTACTCATTTTGTACTCATCTAATAAAAGGATTATTTAAAAAAAAAAATCATCAGCAATTTCAGCATGCAAAAAAGATCTCCGTAACAAAATGGTTAAAATCCATTGCTTTATTTATTTCATTTCTGGCACCACAACATGTATATACAACATAGGTTAATGTGAGGTGATCTGGCACCACAATTTTGATGACATTGTTTGACATGAGGTGATCTGGCCCACAATTTAGACAACATAGGTTGATGTGAAGTGATCTGGCCCACAATTTAGACAACATTGGTTGATGTGAAGTGATATGGCATCACAATTTAGATGACATTGGTTGACATGAGGTGATCTGGCCCACAATTTAGACAACATTGGCTGATGTGAGGTGATCTGGCATCGCAATTTGGACAACATTGGTTGATGTGAGGTGATCTGGCACCACAATTTAGACAACATTGGTTGATGTGAGGTGATCTGGCATCACAATTTAGACAACACCGTTTGACGTGAGGTGGTTGTGTTTACAGATGCCAGTGTAATGGGCACTCCACGTGTGCCGAGGGCAGCAACACGTGCATCCAGCCGTGCGGGAACCTCACTATGGGGGCGCATTGCGAGCGCTGCTCTCCTGGCTACTGGGGGAATCCCCTTAACGGGGGTCGCTGCCAACGTGAGTACCAGATTTATTTTGGTGCCCCGCATGACGCTAGTACCACGTGACTTAAAATGCGTCATTGACGATGCGTGTGTTATTGCGTGGAAAATTTTCCATGTTTAGTGACATCCATACAGTGAATATACAAGATCTACAGAATTGGGGGTCAATTCAAATCGATCTGTTTTCGTTTGGACACTCTATATATAACCGACGACCAACTTCATAATATCGACCTAGACGGATCTAACAGGGGGATTGAAATCCCTCATAAATTAATTTTAATTTCATAACTTTAGTATTATAAGAACTATTTTCTTTTAAATATTTGATTGTAATTTATATTTGAAACAAAATTGAAAAAACTTTGTGATTTTCCATTTTATAATTAAAATATAAGACTGATTTATTAGTTTTAATCAGTCTCGAAAAAGATGCAGTTAGCTTCGAAACCAGTAGACATTATAATTAAGTTATAATAAAATATTGAAAGTGATTTTAAAACAAAGTTATATTTTTAAATAGCTACTTTTTTCATATTTTTCGTAGTCTTAAAATAATATTAAGGAAAATTTTAAAGTTAACCAACTTTGTTTCAACCCTTATCCGCACCCCAATGAAACATAGGGCACTGCATCATATAAACGCAGTGTTTTGTTGATCGTTAACACATGAAGGAAAGGTGATCAGCCCTCCGCTTCAGGTACTAGTCCAGGGATTCGATTCCAATATTGAACAAATATTAGAGTGAAAAAATCACTTATGTCTATTTGACCCCCCCCCTGGGAATTGAACCCGGGACCTCCAAAACGGTAGCCGAGCCTGCTGACCATTACACTACGGAGGCGGACTTTAACTTTGCAGTAGATGTAATTCTCCGTAAATCAGTACTTGACATCCATGGCATCTGTCTTTGATGCCACATCTTATCTCTTGATGTATTTTTCAAACTTTGCAGCCTGCGAGTGCAACGATCAGGCCACCCTGTGTCACCCGGAGAGCGGGAAGTGCTTCTGCACCACCAAGGGGCTGGCCGGGGACCGCTGCGAGAAGTGCGACGCGACCAACCACTACCACGGGGACCCCAGCAACAAGGGTTCCTGCTACTGTGAGTATTCTGATTCCTATCTTAGTCGAGCGTCAGCGCTATGTGCTTTTTATGAGTATCCGGAATTCTACACCGAATTCTTCTTCTTTCTGTGCCACTTGTAACGAAGATCGGCGATCATCATGGCTATCTTTAATTTTGATGCTGCAGCTCGGAACAGAGTTTTGGTGCTTCTGCCAAACCATTGCCTTAGGTTTTCGGCCATGATGTCCTTCGGCGTCCTTGAGTTCTTCGCCCCTCATTCTTTCCTTGTATGATTAGGTGGAGAAGAGGATATTTTTCATTTCTCATGACGTGTCCGAAGTACATCAGCGCACTCTGCTTGATGGTTGGTAGGAGTTCCTTATTGGTATTCGTCCGTCTAGCCTAGCATTTTAATAATTGGTGAGATTCATCAATTTGGACTACTTGTGTGAAGAATGAAGTTTTACCATTGTGACATCCAATTATGACCTAATGATGGCTTTCTTTTAGTTTATTCCATATTTGTAAATAATTTGGGTAATTTATTGTTAAAAAAATTATATATAAAGATCAGCATATGCAATTTTAATCTCTTTTTTATAAATAACCAGTTTAGTTTCTCTCTCATTTTTTCTATATTATTATATTTATTTTTCTTAAGAACTATTCTCAACGCTTTATTTTGTATAATTTCTAATTTATTTAAATTTCCTTAATTTGCCAAACATAATATAATATATCTTTGATGAGATGTCAAAAAATAATATGAAAATAACTCCTGAAATTGGAGATAATCCAGATTTTTTGAACAAGTATTTGGACACACTCAAAATGCTGTGTATATAATATATTTTATATTAGTGTTAATATAAGCTAACTTAAGAAAGATTAATATATTTTTTTTAAAAAGATGAAGAATATGGAAATATTCAGCCCCGTAAATACCCAGAATTCCATATTCTTCTTCATCTTTGATGAGATATCAAAAAATACTATGAATTTTTAACCACCCTATCTTTGGGTTATTATCCAAAAAATAGGTGGAAAATCCTTAGGTTTTTTTTTCCATAAGATTTCTCGATAACAATACTTATTTACAATGTACTAGATAATTTTTTACTAACAATATACCTATTTATGACCCTTTGCAAGTCAGAGGTTCTCAACATAAGATGTTGTTGGAATTTTTGTTGTTGTAAT
Organism: Brachycentrus maculatus; assembly: GCF_059751285.1. Classification (NCBI taxonomy): domain Eukaryota; kingdom Metazoa; phylum Arthropoda; class Insecta; order Trichoptera; family Brachycentridae; genus Brachycentrus; species Brachycentrus maculatus. The sequence continues at coordinate 287,896 of NW_028281032.1, read as the reverse complement.
GATTCTATTGAATATTTTTACAGATATATCTTGTATTGAATGTAATAAATCAATCAACATAGTCAGGACATATACTGCATTACTACATTGCAAAAATAGGTAGCCAGTGATATTGACTTCGAAATGCTAAACGCGCCGTATGACGAGTAGGAACAATTTGACGTATCACAAATGTTTCTGTGGTTGCGGGTATACTATTTTGTGCCTAAATGTACGGGACACGGCTTGTTGCGTTCGGGCGATAATATAGTGGACATATCGTAGTCGTACAGGAGAAAGTGACCAACTAACAGAACGTAATATGTTCAGGAGGGCCATTTAAGTCACTTTTTCTTGGCAAGAAAATAAACATCAATGCAGTTAGTCATTTTTAACAAGTCAATATATTATACTTCCAAGTTTAAAGTCTCTTTGGGATTTTTTAGGGCAACATTAAGCTAGTAAGATATCAAATAGTCAATGATCACGTTTTTGTATATAAATGCACTTGGTCACTTTCTCCTGTATGACTACGATATTACGTACGTTTGTATGGGTAGGGCAGTTAAGTATGTTCTTCAAAACTTTGTACGTCATTTTAGTTCTCTCCTCGAAATGTTGACAATATGGGACCTGTCACCGTTGCTATAGCGTCTTGAATGTGTTTTGTGCGCAGACGACCTGGCCATCGACTACCAGTTCACGTTCAACCTCTCCAAGAAGGAAGACCGGCACTTCACGCAGATCAACTTCCGCAATTCGCCTATCAAGGCGGACATCGACGCCGACTTCTCCATCACCTGCAGTGTCCTGGCCAAGATGAACATCACCATACGCACTGCCAACGGGCAGGAGAAGAGCGTCTTCCATTCCATCAACTGTACCACATTTAAGTATAGGTGAGCTGTATTTGTATATTTCAACCCTATTTTTAAAACACCAGATTTCTTCTTCTTCTTCTTCTAACCCTTATCCGCACCCCAATGGTGCATAGGGCACTGCATCGTATAGAAGCAGTGTTATCTTGATTCTTAAATACACGAAGGAAAGGTGATATGCCTTCCGCTTAGGTACCAGTCCAGGGTCATATTGAATAAATATTTGACTGAAAAATCACTAATATTTATTTCGACCTTCTTGGGAATCGAACCCGGGACCTCCAGCGCGCTAACGACTACACTATGGAGACTTACCTAGTCATTCTACTTTATGCTCGGGTTTCTTTCACAAAAATCTAACTGAAAAATCAGGTTATTTTAACACATTGTTGGCGGGCGATTTTTCATCATCCCGACCCTAATTAGTATATTAATAGGGTCATATACTAATCACAAGTAACCGCAAACACAATTCCGATCTATACAATGTTTTTTGGCGTCTCTTGGGCTCTACTTAAAGCAAGCAAATAGAGCACTTATAAGCGTCTCCCGCTCTCTACCAACAGTAAGTAAAAGACGCTTTCAAGCGTTTCCCGCAAACAATGTGTTGAAAGAGTTTACATAATTTAAAACTTGTACAGTTCAAAAGAAGAAACAAATAACCAATGTAAAAGTAAAATAAAACAAGTCTAACTATAATAATAAAAATAACAATAAAAATAAATAGATTCAATTAAATTAAATTCAATTTATTTCTTTATAGTTTACATACACATTACAAACTTAAATTTAAATCGTATACATTAACAAAAATAAAAAAATAAGCAAGAATACTATTGCTAAAGGTTTAGAAGAATCCCGCTTCGGAAAACTCCTTCAGACACATGGAACAGATCAATATCCAATGAGATATTGTTAACATACCGGTAGCTCTTCCTACAGGCATAACCATCGGCAGGCTGGTCCTGTGTATAGGAATGTGAAACAATCTATGCCGACTATCGGGAACATACAGACCAATGTTCCGGATAATTTCAGGATTATCGATCATAGATAAAATTTTATCAGTTATTGAAGAGTTTCCAATAAATTCTGATGTGTTAACGTTTTCATGAACAGAATGTTTAATCCCAAATTATCCTTCCTCAAATACAAATAAGCCTCATCATCTGAGGGCCTTCTGAAATTCCTTGATTCTGTGTCTAATTCCCTACATAAATTCAATCCTTGAGATTTTTTTTTTACATAAAAAAATTATAAATGTCTGAGAGGGTTGATGCTTGTTTCATAGCTAGTATAATGATATTTATTCTCACATACTATTCCCATCCATTTTTACGAATGAACAAGAATTTTTTTAGCGTATAGTTGATCTCCAGAACACCAACTCGTTATCAGTGTTTGGTGGATTGGAGTAATATTTTGATTGGTTTGTTTTCCAGATTTGCAAAAGCCGATCACAATTTCGGAGTTGAAGACAATGTGACACTCACTACATTCTATGTGTACGTGTACGACTTTCAACCGCCGCTTTGGATACAGATCTCGTTCTCGCAGTATCCCAAACTCAACTTGCAACAGTTCTTCATTACATTCTCATCGTGAGTATTGCGCCACTTTTTTGACTCGCAATGTTTTTGTATCAATCGATTAGTTGACAAATCCAAAGTCACGGTTTTTGAAAAAGATGAGTGTAGATCTGGATGTAAAATGGTAGTCAATGGGGAAATTTTGGAGTAGGTAGATGATTTAGTATATTTGGGAAGTGTCTTTATAAGAAATGTGTTTTTAACAAATTTCTGAGGCGAATATGGTTAGTAAGTATGACGTACAACTCATATGGTGCTTGTCCACTACTCTCGTCTGTCATTCTCTCGTTATCCATTCGCTCTACATATCCATACCAACTTTAAAAATCTTATCTTTTCAATTATCCGTTGTTCAGTCTTAGGGCGTTTGTGCACTACACGGAATTTGACCGTCCGGCAGTCCGGTTTTGAAAAATGAAAGCGACTACGACAGTTTAGCGTGATCGAATTCACGCGCAACGTGTTCACGCACCGATCAAGAGCTCCGATCCGTAAAAAGATGGACAAAAGCACAAACCGATCCAAGCTAATCGTCATTTTGAAACGCCAACTGACGTGCCGGATGGTAAAATTCCGTGTAGTGGACAAACGCCCATATAGTACATATTTGCTAACTTTTTTCATTTTCATATTTTTGATTTTTATTTTCTGCTAAAATAAAATATTTGCAGTTTATATTAGCACTTTCTTTTCAATTTCTAATATCTATTGTATTCTTGCCAGTACCCTTTTATTACGCGAGTGTTTTTGCCTAGAATTTACACTCATGAATTACATGAAATTATAGTAACTTTAAATATAAAGAATAAATCCACTCACGAGTAGGCATAGGCTATGAAACTTAAAAAGTTGAAGCCTGAGTAGGGTCATGATAAGCATTGTTGCATAAGCCGTAGTTAGGTTTCTGAGTCGCTTGGTTGTTAGGTAATTTAAAAAAAAGTGCCCTTTTATTATAACCTAAAATAAAATGTATACCCACACACAGGCCATGCCTTTGTGGGATATATTTTTTGTATTATTATATATATTTTTTGTACTTGTAATTATAATATATTTTAAAATGCAAAAGAATTTAAAATTGAAATAAGGTTGAGTGAATGTCATTAGTTAGTCGAACGAATGTGATTAGTTTTGATTGATTGAAGGCTACCACCGGGATCAGCCCTGGGTTCATCACGATTCTACATAGATGTTGGTTATATTTCTAGGTGCTTCCTGTTACTGTTGCTTGTTGCCGCGATCCTGTGGAAGATAAAACAGAAGTACGACATGTACCGCAGGAGGCAGCGCCTGTTCGTGGAGATGGAGCAAATGGCTTCCAGGCCCTTCTCACAGGTATCTTCAATTACTACTCTGTGTGAACTTACTCATCGCTCTTTTTGTTCCATACAAATGTTGCAGTCATGCTTTGACGGGATTTGTGTTGAATAGTGATGAGAATTCATAGCTGGTTTTATGTGTTTTAAAGACAAATGTGTTTGTAGTGTGTCCAAAATGAACACGCTCAAAGTGTTACGTTTTCACAAATTTGCCAATTTAAATTTACATGTATGACATTTTTTTTTACATATTAGATATTTGAAAGCATAAGTAAACTTCAACATTTTGAGTGTGTCCAAATACTTGTGATCACTTAAACCAGCCTATGACGGTCGTCAGCCCCGTAAAGGGGCAGACTTCCATATTCTTCTTCATCTTTGATGAGATGTCAAAAAATAATAAGTAAACTTCCATTCCACTAGAAGAGGGTTCGGCATTTTGTGTCCTAGCTTGGATTATGGTACCAATCTCCTTCTTTAGTTTTATCATGTATGATACCACCTCTTGTGAGAGTTCCTTATGAACTATCACGAAATGCACGTTTTGTATATCTTCATTTTTAGTTTGGTAAGTAGTTTTAATCTCCCCCATATATCCTGCTGCAGGTGATGGTGGAGATCGAGGTGCGCGAGAGAGGGGCGGGGGCGGGGGAGGGGGGCTCCCCAGGTGACCCCCCCGCGCCCTCCCCCGCCCCCGCCGCGCGCAGCAAGCGGGACTCGCCCAGCCCCATCGCCCTGGAGCCCTGCAGCGGCAGCAAGGCGGCCGTGCTGTCCCTGCTTGTCAGGTAACCCCTTACTATCCATCCCTATTCGTCGGGTAACCTTACTGTCCATCCCTATTTGTCGGGTAACCTTACTGTCCATCCCTATTTGTCGGGTAACCTTACTGTCTATCTCTACTCGTCAGGTAACCTTACTGTCCATCCCTATTTGTCGGGTAACCTTACCGTCCATCCCTTTTTGTCGGGTAACCTTTCTGTCCCTACTCGTCCTACTACTACTTGGATAATTCCTTCTTTTCTACCTTTGAAATGAGGCCAGCACAGGAGGTAAAAATATCCTTCCTGCCTTTAAGCATCATTAACGGGTAGAAATATCTTTCCTGCCCGAAGTGTGTTAAGTTCACAATAATTGACCCTATATTTATATACCTCTCAGATCATGGTCTATAACTTTAGTCTTCCCAAGAAAGAACACTTTTCAAAGGGTGCCTGTGCACTACACGGAGTTTACTGTCCGGCAGTCTAGTTAATACAAAAAAAACGAATAATTGGCTTGTGTTTTTGTCCGTCTTTATTCAATTCGGTGCTCTTGATCGGTGCATGAACACGTTGCGCGTAAATTCAATCACGCTAAACTGTCGTAGTCGCTTTCATTTTTCAAAACCGGATTGCCGGACGATAAAATTCCGTGTAGTGCACAATCGGCTTAAGAGTTTCTGGGAATCTATGAAAGAGCTGTTACTTGATAATTCACGTAATTTGAAATCGCGTAAGTAGAGGACTTACTGTATATCATTGAGAGTGGAGAGTGCGATCTCACGCTGTTTACCTTTGCAGATTACCTACGGGCGGAGGGCGCTACACTCCGGCGGGGCAGCCGGCGGGGCTCGCGGTGGCCTCGGCGCTGGTCACCCTGGGCAGCCCCCCGCGCCCCGCCACGCCGGGGGCCGCGCACCACACGGAGGCGCGCCTCAAGCGGGGCAAGGGCCGCTCGCAGCACCCCGACACCTGCATCTGATGCTAGCCGACCAGGCTCTGAGTGCGGAACGCGAGACTTGGACTTTTAACACACTTTTCACTCGACTCTGGCCAATGCCTACACGACGGATTCTCCAGGTTTTTGGACACGTTGCGCGGGGCAATGAGGATTCAACAATCTTTAGACTAACACATTTAGCATTTGAACTTTTAACACAATTTTTACTTGACTCTGGCCAATGTCAGTTCTTTGGACACGTTGCGCATGGCAATGAGCAATAAGGATTCAACTATCTTTTTTTCTAAGGCGCATGCTCCGAATACCATGGGCAGCTAGACACACCAACGAGTCCATTGAACAGGAGTTATACTTGAATGGCTTGACTCTGGCCAGTGTCCGTACACGACAGATTCTTTAGTTCTTTTGATACGTTGGGTGTGGCCATGAGAATAACCTGGAACGACTGGTTGTGTTCGGTAGCTTGGAGGGGAAGAGAGAACGATGATCCTTCATACGATGGACTGATCAAGTTAAGACAGCAACAGGCACCTCAGTGTTTGGAGCGCTACGTGCAGCGCAGTCAAGGGATAACTGGAGAAGATTAATTGCTTTGAGAAGGGTCACAACCCTCAGTAATGAGGGCTAAGACAGAGAAGATGACACTTTTAATAGAAGTTTTAAAGGTGTCTCGGCTTGATATGAAACATGTATCATTCTTCCCTTTTTTTATAAAAGATGATGGAAGTCTGAGCATCCCAAGGATCCCAGGGCTTCAAAAAAAGGGAGAATGATATTACATGTTTTGTATCAAGTTGAGACACCTTTATGATAGACATCTCTTCCGCGGGGTGAATAATCCAATGTCCGATATAATAAATAATATTATAATTGCTAAGACTGAGGCTAGAATGCTGGAACCTTCCTTTTAAAAAAAGAAAATGACATTCGTTTTCTGAAATTAAATACATCTTAAAAAATTTTGTCTACTAACATAAAAACACAGTTATTTATCTTTGAGCATATGTATTTTTTTAATATAAATTATTGTCACGTTTATGCACTAGCATTTTTGCGTAGAATTTTCACTCATGAATTACATGAAATTATAGAATCTTTAAACATGAAGAGTAAATTCACTCATAAGTAGCTATAGGCTATAAAACACTCTCCTTATCATTCATCGTTTGCTTTGTGTAATTTTCTTTTTCTTATTATTGGTGTAAGCATTATGACCTGTTTTTAAGAGGGATTAGCCCCCTGCGGTGTCAATTCATCTCTTTGGTTGTCTGCCTGGGTGTAGTCTACCTTGTGTTTGGAGTGTCTGGATGTATCCATTCTCCTCACATGCGTATACCATTGTCTTCTTCGTTGCCTTCCCCACATAACAACATCTTTAATCTCACATATTTCTCTTATTTTGGTGTTCCTTATTCTATCAATTTGTCAATACCGGTTCGTTTTTCAGGTGATATTCTGAAACACAATATTTTTTTAAAGACAACAACTATATAGAGATGGTAATTGCTATAAAAAAATGTACAGGTTTTAAAATGCTGTTTAGTTACGTGGAACATATGTGTGCTTTTACGCACGGTTTTAAACTACTATGGTATCTAAAAACATCTTAAAGATGTGATCATAGATGTCTCAAATTCTTGTGTGCACAATGGTAGTTCATTGCATATATATAATCTTTTTTGTGGAGAGATGTATTTGATTTCGGGAGACAAGCGTCATATTACTAAAATCAATATACTTTAAACACCGATATATATAAAAGAGTATGTACGGTTGTTCCTCAGCCATACTGATTCTACTATCACTAAATACTTAAAAGCTTGACTTGCAAATATCCTTAGTTGGATTGGTAATTTTCCTTATCCCTTTATAAAAGGCTGTTAGAAACTTGTCTGTTGTTAATATTAAAAGTGGAATTGGGCCCGCCTCTACAAGAAATGAATACCAAAACATGTCACATTTTTTTTTTATCGAAATCTGATTTATAATGATTGATAGATATCACGAATGGATTTTTTTTACAATGTTTATATTCTCCATCCATTGTTTCGGCAATCACTTTGTGGTAATATCTATACATTTTTATTTAAATTTTACACGGTAAATATAAATTTCTTAAAATGTATTATGGAATTTATCTTATATTTGTGATATTAATCTATTGTGGTATTTACCAAGTAGAATTTAAATAAAAAGATTAAATTTTCATTGACTTGTCATTACAAAATCAGCCATTAAAATGTCAATATGTTGGATTATATTTATTTTAGCACTGTGTTTATTTGGAAAAGAGAATATTGTTTTTTTTTAATGAATTAGTGTTTGTTATTTTTTATATTTTGAAAATTTTAACCAAATAAATAAACAAAAGGTATTTAAAAAAAAAAATCTTATGTGAACTAAATTTTTTAATCTTCAAGATAGGTTTATCAACTAAGAATTTTTTCCTCTTAAAATTATAATTCTTTCACTTTAACGCCAGAAAAAATAGTATTTATTCACTTGTCATGGATATTGTATGTTAAATGTGATTGAATGGCTATCGATTTGTATTTTCGTAAGTCATTTTTCACTCTAATATTTCCCTGGATTGGTATCCAAAGCGCAGGGCTGATCACCATTCCTTCATGTATTTATCCATCAAGATATTGCTGCTCATATACGATGCAGTGCCCTATGCGTCATTGGGTGTGAAGGGTTAAAAGACCCATTATTCCATCTAATTGTTTCTTCCCTGAAAATGATGGAATCAAGTGTCAAAAGTTTGTAATGCTCTTATGAAGAAATTTTGTATTTAGAAAAAAAAGACAAACTATTGTGAAATAATGCCGTGTTTTGTGAGAGAAAAACTGAAGAGATTTTAAAATATGTAATTTTAATCACCTATTTTATTCAACTGATTATGTTATCATTAATGTTTTATGTGTAGTGTATGTATTATTTAATTTCTATCTTTTTGATTCTCGCATTGTAATTATGGATGGATTCTGTTTTCCGAAATTTCGCCGACGTTTTATAACTGTTACGAAAACTAGTATTTTAATTCCGGGCCTCGCTTCCATTCGGAAGTTGACATTTAACTACATGGTACATTTTGTCTGCATCCATGTGTAATGGTTAGCGTGTTTAGCTGCCATGCTGGAGGTCCCGGGTTTGTTTCCCAGAGGCGGGTGAAAATAATTATTAGTGATTTCACACTTTGATATTTATTTAACACTACCCTGGACTGGTCCCTGAAGCGCAGGAGTGATCACCTTGCCTTCATGTAAGTAACGATCAAGATAATACTGCGCCAATATTATGCAGTGCCCTATGCACCATTGGGCGCGGATAAGGGTTAGAAGAAGAAGGGAGATAACTTAAACATTCCTTTTGGATTTTTATTTCTAATCACGATATATATTTTCAGGATGTTAAAGTTATAAATTTTTAGTATAAAAATTATGAATTTGAGTTTTTAAAAGTGTAGTTTAAATTATGACTTCCGTATGGAATCGAAGTCCCGGTTATTATGTATAGATTATGCATTTATGCACTCTGAAATGATGCATCTTATGATGAGGTCTGATTTAGTGGGTAGAATTTTAAATTTATATTGTTTATTATAATTTTTTTAAGTAAAAATATTACAGGAGATGTCAGGTGAAATGGTTATGTAAAAAAATATGTACAGCTAATTTAAAAGTATGTTATGACAAATATCATGAGGAATACAATGATTAAAACACAATTTACAAATGTTCCAATCGAATATATCTTAAAAATGATATTTTAATTTAAAGTATTGAGTCATGTAAGTAATAAAAGGCTAACTCCAACATTAATTAAAAATTAACTTTTGATAATTCTTAAATTTAAAAGAATGTCTGTAATTTAAAATTTCAAAACTAATTTTACACTATTTTATATATTAAAAGCATTGTAAACTTTGTGGTATGATAATATGACACAATTTTTTAAAGTGGTATTACACAAAGTGAACGATGAATGATAAGTAGTGTTTAATTATTAATTTTACACTGTCTATATTAAAAATTTCAGACATTTCAAAGTGGAATATTATTTTTGTAAAAAAAATCGATATGCGTTATTTTAAACCTTTTACCTGGAAGTCCTCTCGATGTTTTGTGATATATTTGAAATAGTTTGGTCTAATGATATGTAATTAATACCCCATCTGCCCATGGATGATTTTTTGTATTTGATATCAGTATTGTATTTATTTGAAATGTCATTAAAATCTGCTTTGCGTAGATTTTAACGCGATTCACATTTTTATCGTTAGTCTGATTAGTTTGCTCACGTTTTTAGTACTCAGCATTGCATAATGTAAATTGGCGGAATACATTTATTAGATGTTCATCATATTAATTGATTTTTAAGAGCTCGTAGTAATTTTTTTTATCATTTCAAACGCGTAATCTCGGCATTCTTGACGATTTTGTCACATTCCAAAGTCGCGTTGATGCCAACACCTCGGATAGGTCATATTAAGTTACTTTGTGAAATACTCGCGTCATGCTCATCTGTATATAGCCCATCAGTTCATTCTTTATAGATCTACGCTAGTTAACACTTTCCCATGGAGTATATTCAAGCTCGATTTATGGATACTAAGCCAAACCCCATACGTGTTAGAATTTTATACTCTAGTTATGGACAATAAATACGAAAAAAGTGCATATAGGCTCGCAGAAAAATATAACAAAATACAGTATTTTGAGTGTGTCACAAATGCTGGATTTGCTACACTTTTGTCAAAATATTGTAAATTTTTGTTGAAATTGTCAAAATATTGTGAAAACCCTGGCGCCTCCTACAATTTTAAATAATTCATTACGGTTTTTTCTGCCAACATTTTTTTTTACTAAATTCAACAATAGATGTCACAGATGAAGTTTTACTCGAAAAATGCAGTTGATCTCTCCAATTGAAGGATATGTATAACTTTCAGAAATTTGATTAATATGGTTGTCAATCATGGGTAGAATGGCGAATGTCACACAGTGATCAATTAAACCATCGAATGGCAGATAGTAAGCCGTGTAAATGGCTTCCATGTTCCAACCTCAATAGACATCCATGTTGAGATATCAGTAAAGAAAATCTTGATAAAATAAAATATAATGTACAATTTTTTAAGGGTTTTTTTACTTAAAAAAAAATGTAGGCATTTTTAAATATTGATTGCTTTTTATAAGCATTTTTTGGACCGTTTTGAGAATTTTATGCATTTGAGTGCTGAAAAGTTGATTTCCAATTCATTTTGTGATTTTCTCTATTCAAAGGCTTTGTTTCGTATGCACAATCGTCTGTTAAAAGCAAAAAAGTCACATTCTTTCATCCCCCATAAAGTCAATAATAAATAACTAAACTATATAAAAAATACCTTTTAAAAAATAAAAAAATAAATAATGGAGGTGGATAAAAATAAAATAAATTGTGTCATTGGCCACTTCATCCACGAATGCGTTTCACTTTACCGCAAAATATCTACATATTATTAATTAAAAGTGTTTTCAAAATTGGTTCTCAGCATAGGAAATCCCAGTGAGTACACATTATTTTAAATTTATCCGTCATACATATCGCTCACTCCTTTCAACAATGTCATAAATCAAAAAACTCGATTCTTCAGGAAATCGTTTTTAAAGTTTAAAAATATAATGAAATGTTTTAAAAATAAATATCAAGCCACTTATTGAACTTTTTACGGTGCGACAGATCTTTTTAGGTAAAACCTGAAGGTTTTTTTCTCCATTTGAAAAATATTTAGTATTAAAAAAAAAAAAAAATTAAACAATACCTTTTCTACAAAATGAAAAAACAACACTTTCTGCCCTGTAGCGGGTAAATATTAAGTCAAAAATATGCCGCTTTTGCTGGGATATAGCACGTTTTCTGGGCATTCCGAAAACATGCACAAGTGAAAATTGACAATTTTTGATATATGCAATACAAAAAAGTCTTGGATCTGGTCTGAATATACTCTATTTTTTAAGTTGTAACTCATTTTTGTAATATTTATTATAATATGTTTATCAGAACAGTCTCATAATGTCATATTGTCTGGTTTTATTGCTGATTATTATTCTACTGATTGGCTATTGGCTGATATTCAATTCAAACTATCGCTTCGTTACTGCAAAAGAAATATATTATTAACATTTTGCCATTTAAATTTTCTCGGAATTATGTTTTAATAACTCTTACTTTCTTGAAGATCATTAATTTATAATAAACATAAGTTCTTCAAACCCTTATCCGCACCCCAAAGGTACATAGGGCACTGCGTCATATAAACACAGTGTTATCTTGATCGTTAACACATGAAGGAAAGGCGGTCAGCCCTCGGCTCAGGTAATATTGCATAAATATAATAGTGAAAAAGTCACTTATATTTATTTTACCCCCCCTGGGAATCGAACCCGGTACCTCTAGAACGGTAGTAGGTAGAATTATCTACTGAAGCTTTGATAGAGATGCCCTGAAATGAAAATTTCAACTTTCCGCCTCTCTCACTTATGAACACAATACATTTAATGCAGTGCCCTATGCACCATTGGGTTCGGGTTAGGCTCAAAGATAGAGAGAAAGAGTTGAATCTAATATTCCTATTATTTTTTGACATCTCATCAAAGATGAAGAAGAACATGGAAGTCTGTGCATTTACGGGTCTGATGACCGTCATAGGCTGGTTCAAGTGATCACTTTACACACGTGCAACATTCACCAATTCCACCCATCATTGACAACCACAGTACTCAAACTCTTGGAAGTCCCATATATATGGACCAATTTAGAAACCTTGTTCTTGAATCACTAGAACTTCACTAGAGACACCCATTGGTGATATGTAAAGAAGCTCTTTATTAAGCAGAAACTCTTATATTAGTATGTGAGGTCCAAATCCTGGATTTCATGTTCTAATATTCCTCTTCAGTGATAAATATACTGTCCATAATTTTTGGTTCGAAGTTTATTGAGATGATTATTTTTGCAGTAACGAAGAAAATAAATGATAAGATTTGTATTAAATTTAGGAATGAATACTTACTGACACATGCCTCGTACACTTTGTAATTTGTATAGTTAAACTAGGATAAAACATCTGTAAATATTATTATTAAGTTATCCTAGAATTCCGCTTATTTATTCTGTACGCATTGCGGAGGCTTACGTCCGCACCGCATTTATTAAAAACTGAACAAATTCAAATAATTATCTATTGAATGTAATTAATAATTAACATTTTATAACTCGTTATTTTTCTAGAAGGCTAGAAAACGTTTTGCGGTTCCTAACAATGCTTAAATACAGTATTCGGTTTTTGACTTTATTTGTGTGACAAAAAATATGGTAGATGAAAGTTAAAATAATAAAATAATTATTGTTTTACACAAATGTCATTTAAAATTGATAACCATCCTCACTCGTTAATGATTCTTGCATATTTTATTACGCACATATATTATTGATTGTAAAAAAATAACCAATCAAAGGTTTTTTTTTTCATTGGTACCTTCCTGACGAAAAATTAAATTAAAATTTTTGCAAATAATATTTAAGAATTTTTAGTTTTACCATATTTTTTGTGACATCCTATAAATTCAAAATTATGTACATATTTTAAATGTCGAAATTATGCATTACAGTAATCCCTCCTGCATATGACGTTGAGATAGGAACCGCGTTATTGGAGGGAAATTTATAGAAGGTTAATGTTTTTAATTTAAAAAAAAAAAAAATTAATGACTAATTTCAGTCATTACAGCTAGTTAAAATGTATAAATACAATTTAAAAAAAATTAACACACTTAAATCTTTCTTCCAATAATGCGGTACCTATCTCAACATAATGGGAGGGTTTACTATATTTTACACATAGTAAAACATTTTTTATTTGCAACAATCTGTAAATTAATATAACCATGCATAAATATATGCATATAGAATAATACATTAAATGTATGTAACGGTTAGAACCCATCAAGTGAAAACTAGTTTTTGAGAGGATTTTGATTACAATTAATCTAGATTGACAATTTTATAACAGTTGGTTAGTATAAAAATTACAGTAAACTCCCCTACAATGCAGACATAGGTAATGCCTTTATCTTAGGGAATTTCATAAGGGGTTAATGTTTTACATTGTATTTTTACATTTCAACTGGCGGAAATGACTGAAATGAGTATTTGAAATATAAATACAATTTAAAAACATTAACTTCCCTATAATGTCCCCTCCGATAACGCGGTACCTATCTCAGTGTTATAGGGAGGTTTACTGTAATATGTATATTGTTTTTTTTTTACTGCTAAATTAGTTTTTCTGTGTTAAACTTCTTCAAATACTTCAATTGATTAATTAATTAATTCAAAACTGGTTTTCATTAGAGAAAACAGGTTCTAACTGAATTCAGGTTTTGTCCATGATATATGCATATTTTAAAAATCTGCCAAATCCACTTGCAATACGATAATTTAAAATTGGATATGAATGACTGGAAAGTAAATCACATATACAATATTATAAAATTTATTGAATAATTTATTTTAAAAATATGTATGTAAATACAGAATATGTAATACTCAAATCCTGTTATCATAAGTGTGACTAACCAACAAACAAATCAATTTCAAATTAAAAACCAATGCATTTTTTGTAATTGAATATAGCCTGACATATGACTGAATTTAAAGTCGGCCAGTTTTCTATCAAGTATCTTGAAATCTGTCTTGTAACGCCTGTAGCTGTGACTAATGGTACTGGAACACTGATGATGAGAAAGACGGAAATGGGCTAATGAAGATCAATTATTTATTTAGCCAAGAGCAAAGCGACATCAATAAATTGAGTGAAGCACGATGTTTCGCTTCTTAACAGCACTGAGTATAAACACAAAGAAAACGCGTCACCAAGCCGATCACATAATACTCAGTACTGAAACTCAAAGACAAAGAGCGCGACGTATCAAGTTTAAATTATATTCTATCTGAGCACGAAAATATTGGTCCTCCACCCTTTATATACTATTTTAAAGGAGTTTCATGTGGTGGGGAAAATATTATAAAGATTTAAAAGTCAATGAACTGCGTCTTTGTGTTCTTCTCGCTTACATTTATGAATACAATCTTATAATAAAAAAATACACAAATTCTTATAAAATAAAACTTCTGCATAAACTTATTTGGTAGAAACAACGCCTTTGTAGTAAAAACAATAATTTTAAACAACATTGTCAATTTATCATGTGATATGAGAATATTATTTTTTGACATCTCATCAAAGATGAAGAAGAATATGGAAGTCTGGGCATTTACGGGGCTTACGACCGTCATAGGCTGGTTTGAGTGATCACTTTACACACGTGTAACATTCACCAATTCTACCCATTATTGACAACCACACTACTCAAATTCTTGGAAGTTCTATATATATGAACCAATTTAGAAACCTTGTTCATGAATCACTAAAACTTCACTAGAGACATCTATTGGTGAGATGTAAAGAAGCTTTTTACTAAGCAGAAACTCTTATATTAGTAGATTCTACTTAGTCCAAAAATGCAAAAAAACCTACTACAAAAAAAATGTCCCTTACTGTGTTATGAGTTTGGACAGCCGTGTTGTTTGTGGTGCCGCTGGGGCGCCTAACGAGTGGAATTAATATTTTATGTGGCGCTGTAGCTGCGCCTCTCGAGTGATAAGGGTTAAAATAATACGCATATTCTCATGCAACGTTGTATCAAAATTTCAAAGCAACTTAAATAGGAGATTTAAGATTTTCTAAGAAGACTTTTCTAGATACTTGATAGACAGTAAACCTACCAATTTTGGAAGGTAATCAGTTTTCTCTTTGGTGATTTGACTTATGCCATGATATTTATAGTAAAAATGTTTATGTAATCGCAATTCGTATATCTGCATTCTCATCTGGCATATTACATAGTAAAATACTACAAGTTATTGTATATAATATGATATAACTAAATTAATTATAAGTAAGAGTGACACCAATACACACACACACACACACACACACACACACATATATATATATATATATATATATATATATATATATATATATATATATATATATATATATATATATATATATATACATATAATATTTAATCAATGCATAAAATGTATTCAGGTGGATTAAACGTTTCTAAAGAGACTGACTCCATTTGCAACAAGATCTGTATAAAATACAAATTTATAATTTTTTTCACACTGAACGTTATTGGTCCCAAAGCAAATAGTATCGATCGCTTCCCTATAGAACATTATGTGGGAATGTGCCCATTTACCGGTTAATTGCTTAACGAGATGCCTACAAAATAGTAATTTAAAAAAAGCTAAAACTATATTAAAATATGAAATTTCTATGTATTCAATGTTCTCTTTGTGGGTAGCATTCACGTCCCTGTTATGTTTATACTCATTTTGAGACAAGTGAGTATAAACATGAGCTATCGAGGTGACTAAAGCTGAGAAATTACAATTAAACTTAACACATTGTTTGCGGGAAACGCTTAAAACGGCCTTTTACATACTGTTGGTAGAAGGCGGGTTTGCTAAGTATACCTTGTGATTAGTATACTGAGTATCTGGCGGCATGACTGTCTGAGTATAGTTAGGGTCAGGGTTGATGAAAAAACCATCCGCAAACCATGTGTTAATTACGCTTAGAATGTTTAGTATATTACCGGGATTTGCTAAGTAGTTTCATCTTTTGTATTAGTGGATAGATAATAGCCTATGTTTGATAAAAAGGAATAAAAAAAGATTACTAAATAGTGTAGTGTTACAATATATTTTTGGGACAGTTGCGTTGTTTTTGTATGCATTCAATATTTTTATTATTATTCCTTGTTGCAAATGTTGTCTTCTTCAATAGTTGAACGTGTGAAGCGCCTGAATATATATACCATATATATATATATATATATATATATATATATATATATATATATATATATATATATATATATATATATATATATAATATATATATATATATATATATATATATATATACACATATATATATGAAATAAAATGTATGTATCATTGTCCGAAGTGGTGACACAATCATCCTATAGGAATCTCACGGTAACATAAATATTATGACTGATCTTGTTTTATATTATTTATCTAATTGAGAAGGTAGGCCTAGTATAAGACATGAATATTTAATGTTTTCGGTGCTTGATTCTCGGAACGGAGGTTATTATAGAACTTACCAAATTATTATTATTGTAGCCGACGTAAAGAAAACGTAGATTTAGAAATAGAATTAATTAGCTTAGGGACCTCGGTATGTGTTAGCAATGTACTACCCCCTCAATAAAGACTGAAATGTGTCGCTTTCGGGGGTGGTCTTTGCCCATACCGAGGAGAGAAATAGCTCTAGGTTAGATTAAGCTATTTTTAAGATATCTATAAGACTGAATATATTGTAATGTGTATACTGCTCTGCGGTGCGCGCTCGACTGCGCCGAAGTAGCGGAGTGGGGATGTCCTTATACGTGCTAGAGGGAGACGGTACGCGAATGCCCTCGCTCCCTCTACGCCGTGATTGGCGGACATACCCCCCTCCGCGATTGGTCAGGCACGGCCGGGCGGCGCTACGGCGAGGCACCCAGAGCGGGTATATATAGGGGTGTATTCAAGTTAATAAATCAGATTTCGACCGACTACCGCTGCGTTTTCTTCTCTCCGCCCCGCTTCTTCCCGACTTCGCTGCCCGCCCGGACTCATCGCCCCTCAGGAACATTCGACCGCCGCTACCCCCTGGACTTGGACTCGGATTTACTTTGGAGCTGACTGCACCCGGACTGGACGACGACGGAGCCGCCGCGACGACCCGACGGAGCGATACCGGACTTACGACCCGGTTGCCTGCTGCGTGCAGGTTGCGACTGCCGGTGCTACGTACCGCCTTCGCCGGCGATCGCAAGGGATCTCTGGGCTTTCGGTGGATCTCTACGCGGGTAGATTCACCGTCGAGCGCGGCCGCGGACTGAGACTTGCCCGGCCGCTCTGCGCTGACGCCAGCACCTGCGGCATCTACAGTACTTTGTGCTGCGGCGCGATTGCCTAGTCGCCGCGTCGCGTACAAGTTGGTCCTTCGAGCCGGATCTTCACCGCAGAGCGCCTAGAGATGACTTCGAGAACCCCATCGCTTCGCTCAGGGAGAGGAGGCACACCACCCAGAGAAGAACCGCCAATGGAAGGAGACTCTGTCGAATCGGATTCGTCAGAGGACACCGTCCAAAGGCTAAGAACGCAAGTTCGAAATCTCCGCGCTACACTACGAGACGTCGAGAGCAGCCGCGGACGCGCGGACGCGAATCCCGAGCCCGCGGCGCGTACAACAGACATGGACAACATCATGACAGTATTATCGAGGATGGCGGTACTATTAGAGGCTTCGCAAGGAAGGAGCCCGGCTTCAGTCCCAGAAGACGTCAGCAGGGTCGGCGCTTTGATCGCGCGCCAGTCCACTGCCAAGGATTTACCCGTCTTCGCCGGAGAGCCGCAGGAATGGGCCACGTTCAAATCGCAGTACACTCAGTCGACGGAGATGTGCTGCCTTTCGGATCCGGAGAACCTCCTGCGTCTACAACGCGCATTGAAGGGACGAGCTAGAGAATCGGTATCATCATTACTCGTGGACCCGAGCCAAGTAGGCGTCATAATGAAGACGTTAGAACTTCACTACGGTCAGCCGGACATCGTTGTGTCATCTCTACTGGAAAAGGTGAGAAGACTCCGCTGCATACAGAACGACGGATCGACGCAGGCATTAGTGGACCTATCGAGTGCAGTTCGGAACGCGATAGCGACCTTGGAAAGCTTCGGCGGGGACTACATGTCGACGCCTCAGCTGCTAAGCGAGCTAGTGAGCAAGTTGCCGCTGTGTATGAAGTTTCTATGGTGGTATAGCAGAAGGGGAGACCCCACAAGGCCCACCGCGAAGGATTTCGCGCTGTTTTTGGAAGACATGACGGAATCGGCAATGATAGGCGGCGGTATAGAGCCGCACGTATATAGCGGAAAAGACAGACAGCGCGAGAGGCCTCACAAGCGGGAGCAGGTGAATACAGTGATTTCTGTGGAGAAAAATGTGAATAGTGTCGTGTCATGTGTTTTGTGCGGACAGAGCCACTGGTTGCAATCTTGCCAGGAGTATCTAGAGTGTAGTGTCACAGAGAGATGGAACATAGTGCGACGGAAAAATCTGTGCTACGCGTGTCTAGCGAATACTCACCGGTATGTGAGTTGCAAAAATACGAGGAAGTGCGGCGTCGATGGGTGCCGCCGAACGCACCACAAAACACTTCATACGAGGGATCGAGCCGAAGTGCGCGAAGCTCGATCCGACTCAGACATAAGAGCGCCAGATAGCAGCGCCCGCCGGGATTCGCCCGCTGCCGCCGGCACCGGGGGCGCTAGACCACTCGCGGACGAGAGACAAGCCGCGAGTACGAGCGAAAGGAACATCGACTCCGGACACAGTTCCCGAGTCTACAACTTGGTTACGAGCACGCACGCTCGTGAGGAGCCAGTGCTCCTGAAGGTGATCCCCGTCACCCTAAGCGGTCCGCGCGGAGAAGCGGACGTCTATGCATTGCTCGACGAGGGATCAACCATAACACTGCTGGACTCGAAGATTGCCAACGACATTGCGGAACCAGGGGGTGCCCGAGGATTGAGGATTCACGGTGCTGGCGGGATGTGCGTTACCGATGCAACTTCGAGGAAGGTGACACTGGAGGTGCGCGGGACTGCGAAGGGACAATTCTCGCTCCGTGCAAACACGATTCGGAAGCTGCATCTACCGCCACAACCGGTGGCTAGTATAGATGGTAGGGTGCAGCATGTGCGCCCGCAATTACTGATCGGCCAGGACAACGCCTCACTTATTGTGTCAAGAGAGGCGCGTAATTGCGGGAACTACATCGCCTCCGAGACGGCCCTGGGAACGGTCGTTCATGGGGGGCGATTCCGCCAGACTTGCGTCAATACACTGATGGCGTTAAGTGCGGACCAGAGGCTGGAAGAGCTAGTCCAGCGGAACTATGCTGTGGATGCGCTGGGAATATGCGCTGCAGCGAAAATACCGCGCCAGGAGGCGCAAGCCATAGAGGTCATGAAGGCTACGACCCGTTTTCTACCTGAAGGGCGGTACGAAACGGGGCTTCTATGGAAGGAAGGCGGGCCTTGTTTGGAAAACAATCGCCGTATCGCGCTGAACCGCTTCTCAAGCTTGGAGAAAAAGTTCAGAAAGGATAGTCAATTCGCCGGGGCCTACCGAAGGAAGATTGAAGAATATCTCGCCAAGGGGTACGCGCGGGAATTGGCAACGGCCGAAATAGAGGACACTTCGAGTGGGCGATGGTACCTCCCCCACTTCGCAGTAACAAACGTAAACAAGCCCGACAAATTACGTATTGTGTTCGACGCCGCCAGCTTTTGTAACGGGGCCTCATTGAACGGCATGTTGGCCAATGGACCGGATCTCCTCTCATCGCTTGTGGGGAATATCATGCGATTTCGCGAGGGGAAGGTCGCGCTGGCGGCGGACATAAGGGAGATGTTTCTCCAAATAAAGATAAGGAAGGAGGACCAGCGGGCGCAGCTGTTCCTCTGGCGAAATAATCCCGACGAGGAAATTCGGGAGATGGTTATGACGTCTATGACGTTTGGCGCTGCATGTTCCCCGAGCAGCGCCCAATATGTGCGGAACCGGGTCGCGGAAGACCACGGGCAGGACATGCCCGCCGCCAGAGATGCCGTGCTTCGAAAGTTCTACATGGACGACTACATGGATGCTGTGGATCGCACGACAGATGCGATTCGATTGCGCAGAGAGGTCTGCGAACTTCTACAGCGGGGCGGGTTTACCCTCGCGAACTGGGCGAGTAACGATCCCGCAGTCCTAGAAACAATCCCCGAGGAATTGAGGGGCAAGTGCGCGCGAGACATTATCAGCGGAACCTCGACGACTGAGAGAGTTCTGGGGATAAAATGGGACCCGGTGACTGACGAGTTCCGCTTCAAGTTTGCGGCGTCACGGGAGGTCCCGGCCGGGAGGCCAACGAAAAGGAAAATCCTGAGCGAGGTCATGAGCATATTCGACCCGCTCGGGTTCGTCGGGTGTTTGACGATACGCCCACGGATTCTACTGCAAGATATCTGGCGATCCCACATAGGGTGGGACGAGGAGATAAGCATAGAACAGGCAGATAAGTGGCGCACTTGGATAAACATACTGCGCGAGACCGAGTGCGCCATCCCGCGGCGCGTGGCGAGCAAGGGCCAGCAGGTAGAGCTGCACGTGTTTTCCGACGCATCGGAACAAGCTAGCTGCGCCGTTGCGTATATCGTAGAGGACACCGCCGCCGGGAAAAGGGCGACATTTGTGGCCAGCAAGTGTCGGGTGAGCCCGTTACGGGCGCTGTCAATTCCACGCCTGGAATTGCAGGCCGCGCTTATAGCTGCGCGGCTAGCAGCAACCATCAAGAAGGAATGCGGCGTACAACTGCGGGAAACATTCTATTGGACGGACTCCATGACGGTGCTGTGCTGGGTCCGGAGCGATTCCCGCATCTACACGCCGTTTGTGGCCCACCGCCTGGGGGAGATAGATGAGCTCACGAAGGCTCGTGAGTGGCGGTGGGTTCCAGGGAAACAGAACCCGGCTGATCTCGGGACACGAGACGGCGAGATACCGGACATATCGCCGACCGGTGTATGGTTCAGCGGGCCAGAATTTATTAGAAGAGGAAGGGATGAATGGCCGCCGCTCAAGGTGACGACGGCAGCATCTCAATCAGAAGTGGAGCTTAAGTGCGCGGACAGCGCTATCGTTATGACAATGCTCCCCGACGAATTACGGTTTTCGTCGTGGAGACGTCTAATCCGGACTACGGCGTGGGTACTGCGGTTTGTAAATCGGTGCCGAAAAAGGAGTCCGGGGAGCGCTACGCTCACGGTCCAGGAGCTCGAGGAATCAGAAAGGGCATGGATAAGGATATGCCAAGAAGACAGCTACCAAGCCGAGATAGCTGCAATCAGACGGGGGGAGTGCCTCCCGCGGGGGAGCCGCTTGATAGGGCTGACCCCGTTCCTAGATAACGAAAGCGTCCTGCGAATGGGGACGCGCATAACCAAAGCGCCCGCTGTGAGCGAGCCCATGAAGGCGCCAGTAATATTAGACGGCGCACACGCATACACCCGATTGATGATCCGGCACTACCATGAGTCGCGACTGCACGCAAGCACGGAGCGAACACTCGGCGAGATTAGACAACAGTTTTTCATCACCCGACTGCGGACAAATGTGAGGAAAGTAATCTACGAGTGTCGCTTCTGTAGGATGCAGAAAGCGCGACCGCAGCCGCCGCTCATGGGACAATTGCCAGTCGGCCGCCTGGATCATCACGTCAGGCCGTTCACCCATTGCGGGGTGGACATGTTCGGGCCCGTACACGTCACGATCGGAAGGCGACGTGAGAAACGGTACGGGGCCCTGTTTACGTGTATGGTGACGCGGGCGGTGCACATAGAAGTCACACCGTCACTGAGCACCGACTCGACGATACAGGCGCTGAGAAGGATGGCCGCTCGCAGGGGGCACCCTAGTACCATATACTCGGACAACGGCACTAACTTCAGGGGAGCTGACAAGGAGCTCGCGGACGCCATGAGAGGACTGGCTGATGATCCCGAGCTCCAAAACGAGGCCACGAAGAGGGGAATCGAGTGGGTGTTCAATCCGCCATCGGCACCTCATATGGGGGGAGCCTGGGAACGGCTCGTCCGGTCAGTAAAAAGGGCGCTGATGGCAATACTTAAAGAACAGTACCCTCGGGAGGAGACGCTAATGACGGCGATAGCGGAGGCCGAGTATACAGTTAATACTCGCCCCCTGACACATGTTTCGCTGGATAGCCGAGACGCCGCCCCTCTGACACCGATGCACTTCCTCATCGGGTCGAGCGGGGCCCAACCACATTTGGCGGACTACAGAGGCGTACCGCCGGGAATATGCCTGAAGAAGCAATGGCGCGTGGCACAGAAGCTAGCGGATGCTTTCTGGAAGAGATGGATGCGGGAGTATCTTCCGACGCTACAACAGAGGCGAAAGTGGCAACAGGCTGCCGCACCTATTAGGGTCGGCGACATCGTGGTGATCACGGACGCAGCCCTGCCGCGGAACGAATGGCCGCGGGGGCGCGTCATAGCAGTCACCCCGGGGAAGGACGGACAAGTGAGGAGCGCCAGGGTCCAGACAGCCGCCGGAACATACACGAGACCCGCCATCAAGCTCGCCGTATTGCTGCTGGGAGACGACGTCGGCGCAAGGATGCCTCCTCGGCAGGGGGGAGTGTAGCCGACGTAAAGAAAACGTAGATTTAGAAATAGAATTAATTAGCTTAGGGACCTCGGTATGTGTTAGCAATGTACTACCCCCTCAATAAAGACTGAAATGTGTCGCTTTCGGGGGTGGTCTTTGCCCATACCGAGGAGAGAAATAGCTCTAGGTTAGATTAAGCTATTTTTAAGATATCTATAAGACTGAATATATTGTAATGTGTATACTGCTCTGCGGTGCGCGCTCGACTGCGCCGAAGTAGCGGAGTGGGGATGTCCTTATACGTGCTAGAGGGAGACGGTACGCGAATGCCCTCGCTCCCTCTACGCCGTGATTGGCGGACATACCCCCCTCCGCGATTGGTCAGGCACGGCCGGGCGGCGCTACGGCGAGGCACCCAGAGCGGGTATATATAGGGGTGTATTCAAGTTAATAAATCAGATTTCGACCGACTACCGCTGCGTTTTCTTCTCTCCGCCCCGCTTCTTCCCGACTTCGCTGCCCGCCCGGACTCATCGCCCCTCAGGAACATTCGACCGCCGCTACCCCCTGGACTTGGACTCGGATTTACCTTGGAGCTGACTGCACCCGGACTGGACGACGACGGAGCCGCCGCGACGACCCGACGGAGCGATACCGGACTTACGACCCGGTTGCCTGCTGCGTGCAGGTTGCGACTGCCGGTGCTACGTACCGCCTTCGCCGGCTATCGCAAGGGATCTCTGGGCTTTCGGTGGATCTCTACGCGGGTAGATTCACCGTCGAGCGCGGCCGCGGGCTGAGACTTGCCCGGCCGCTCTGCGCTGACGCCAGCACCTGCGGCATCTACAGTACTTTGTGCTGCGGCGCGATTGCCTAGTCGCCGCGTCGCGTACAATTATTATCATTATTATTATCATATAGACTCCTTAAGTATTGGGTACATACACACCGACAGTCGTGCTATATCTGGGATTATGTACATTATAGTTATGCTAAAACTTGGTGAATGTACGTGTTACACTCAAGCTATAGGTGGGTGTATGCACATAGAAATATGTAATGTTGTGCTGGGGCTGGGTGTGCGTAAAAAGAAAGAAATACAATTATGCTGGGGCTGGGTGTGTGCACATAAAAAGATAGAGCTGGGTGTATGCACATTGAAAGATGTTAATTGTACTCGGGCTGGGTGTGCGGTAATAGAAAGATACAATTGTTCTAGAACTGGGTGTGTGCACATAGAAAGATATGAAATTATGCTGGGGTCGGGTGTGTGCAGAAACAACGAGATACAATTGTGCTAGAGCTGGGTGTGTGCACATTGAAAGAGATGCAATTATGCTAGGGCTGGGTGTGACACATAGAAAGAGATACGATTGCGCTGGGGCTGGGTGTGTGCACAAACAAAGAGATTCAACTGTGGTGGAGCTGGGTGTAACATGTACATAGAAAGAGATACAGTATACATGCACGCCATAGTCGGGTGTATGTACACAAAGAGACAGTCATGCTAGAAATGGGAGTATTATTTTATCGCTGTATTAATCTATAGATTGTATTTTAGTTATCGCCAGTTCGAAGTTCGCCGTGTTCATTTGTTATTTTATTTTTTCAAAGTACATTTTGTAATTAATAAAAACAGTTTTAATATGAAATTATGTGTGTTTTATTTTATAATTTACAAGATGATCCAGCAAACCCCATATGGGACAAAATAATTATTATTCTAGGTTAGTTTAACATAGCCATTCAGTTCCAACATAATAATAACAATTTTCATATTTACTGGGCTTACGACCATCATAGTGATCACTTTACACTCGTGTAACATTCACCAATTCTACCCATGATTGACAACCACACTACCCAAATTCTTGAAAGTTCTATAAATATGATCCAGTTTCGAAACATTGTTCTTGAATAACTAGAACTTCACTAGAGACATCTATTAGTGAGATGAAAAAAAGCTTTTTTATTGAGTAGAAACTCTTTTATTTGTGTGTGAGGTCCGAATCCCAGATTTTAATCACTTACATGAGAAACGCCAGAAAATATCCTTTTCATTTTATTATTTTAGCATATAATTTTATCAGTTAATTAATTTATTTATTAAAATAATAACAATAATAATAAAACACTTATCTGCACCCCAATGGTGCATAGGGCACTGCGTCATATAAACCCAGTGTTGTTTGATTGTTTACACATGAAGGAAAGGTGATCAATCAGCCCTCCGATTCAGGTACCAGTCCAGGGTAATATTGAATAAATATTACAGTGAAAAAATCACTTATATTTATTTGACCCCCCTAGGAATCGAACCCGGGACCTCCAGAACGGTAGCCGAGCGTGCTGACCATCACACTACAGAGGCGGACAAGATATTTATTATAATTGGAGATAATCCGGATTTGTGAACAAGTATTTGGACATTTTTTGTACAAAATTTTGTAACAATTTTGAGGCGGTATGAGATATGACTAAGAAAGTATATTGGCAAATGTGAACGGGAGAACAGAACAGGACGCACCAAAAAGACTTGGCACAACCAGATCAATCAGATATTTTGTACTATATTAAAAGCGTTGTCAACTTTGTGGTATAGTAATATAACACTCTCCTTATGAACGATGAATGATAAGGAGAGAGTGATCAATCAGAATCTAACATCTGGTAGTGTCAAAAGCCAACGTATTCATAGGGCATTGTGACTAGATGTGGATACATATCGCTCACTCCTTTCAACAATGTCATGTATCAAAAAGCTTGATATTTCAGGAGAAAGTTTTTAAAGTTTAAAAATATAACACAATGTATTAAAAATAAATATCAAGCCACTTATTGAATTTTTACTGTGCAACAGATCTTTTTAGGTAAAACCTGAATGTTTTTTCTGCATTTGAAAATATTAAGTATATTTAAAAAAATAATTAAACAACTTTTCTTCAAAATACAAAAACAACACTTTCTGCGCTGTGGCGGGTAAATATTAAGTTAAAAATATGCCGCTTTTGCTGGGATATAGAACATTTTCTGGGCATTCCAAAAACATACACAACTGAAAATTGGCGATTTATTGAATTATGACGTTCTTGAAAGGAGTGAGCGATGTGTGACTAGATGTGGATACATACATACAAAGGCATGTCAGGACAAAAGCATGTGGCGTTCCATCCTCTCTGCTTATCGGTGCGGGGAAACGTGAGTATATTTTTTATGCTAAAGAATTTTTTTTTAGTGAAGTCTTATATTCTATAATTTTCGAACAACAATTCCAATTTCATTAATTGATTCAGCAGTCACTTTGTGGTAAAATCTATCCATTTTTAATGAATGTTTTACTTAGTAAATATCACTATTTCTTAAAATCTACTGTGACTGTGACATTCCGCATCATTTTTGAACAACGGTGTTTGAAAATGATGCGGAATGTATCGAGACACGTGTCACACAAGATTTTAAGAAATAGTGGTATTTACTAAGTAAAACATTAATTATAAACAATTCCAATAATAACACTGGCCAACAATGATTTTGTAACTGAAATTTTGATGACTGATTTGGACTCAGTTAATTGTTCTTATTCAAAGTCTATATTGGGACAAGCTTGTATCACGTCAAGTTTTGATGTTAGTCATAATATTTTTTGTATGGACCCCATACGTTGAAACCGTAATAGTGGTTGGTATCTAGACATGTTTTAGGCTGGGGTCTAAGGGATTAAAAAAAAGTAGTGATAATTATGGAGTAACAGTGGAAATATATTAACTTATTGATATTGAATATGATAGTGTTATATGTTAATATATATATTTATATAAAAATAATAAGATAAACTTAAGTCAATATCCATAACTAAAAAATCTGACGTGCTACATTTTTTTGCTTTAGTTTTTGAATTCAGCTGTGCATAAAGTGCATAAAGATGTACAAATATACATATAAATACATATATATATATATATATATATATATATATATATATATATATATAATATATATATATATATATATATATATATATATATATATATATATATATATATATATATATATATATATATATATATATATAAACATATAATGCTTTCGTATTCAGTATTAATAAGTTAATATATTTCCACTTAAACCAGCCTATGACAGTCGTCAGCCCCGTAAATGCCCAGACTTCCGTATTCTTCTTCATCTTTGATGAGATGTCAAAAAAAATATATATTTCCACTGTTACTCCATAATTATCAATACTTTTTTGAACCCCTTAGACCTTAGACTAAAACATGTCTAGATACCAACCACTATTACGGTTTCAAGGTATGGGGTCCATACAAACAATTATATGACTGTAATATCAAAACTTTACGTGATACAAGCTTGTCACCAAAGTCCAAATTAGTTATCCGTATTTCAATTACAAAATAATAATAAATAATAAATAAATTACTGACCAGTGTTATTTCGCAAAAATATGTATAATTCTTCATATTCAGCATTATATCAATATATTCTATATTCAGGATAAAACCAATTGTCACGAAACAATAAAAAAATACTAATCAAATTTTTCTAGATTTCCACAATATACATTTAATAAATATATCGTAGCCGTACAGGAAAAAGTGACTAACTAACAAAATGTAAAATGTTCAGGAGGGCCATTTAAGTCACTTTTGCTTAGGAAGAAAATGAACATCAATGCAGTTAATAATTTTAACAAGTTAATATATTACACTTCTAAGTTTAGAGACATCTATTGGTGACATCATCTCACCAATAGATGTCTCTAAGAAACAAAATTACCCGATATTTTTCATTATTTTTTGTGAAAAAAAACGAACATTAAGTGGTCATTATCCCAAGTTTTTTTTGATATTATTTTACTATTTTTCAATTGATGATACCACGATAAGATTCTATGCAATGTCACTTTCTGCTAAGGAGACACTCATCACCATATTCGTTCTAAAATAGTTGTTGTTAAAGCGTTAATGTATAGCTGTCGTGGGCGCCTTGAACTTAGATAGTGTTCTATATGAAGCGTGTAGGGGAGGTTGTAGTATTATTGTAACACTTAGTGTGGCAAAATAGCGTACATTACACCGTAATGAGTGTTCACGGTAACGTAGAAAGACATTTTTGAGATAACGAACACAATCCTATGTTCAGATACGCATGTATAACTGCTATAGACCTACAATCTTTTCATTCCGATTTCTTTTTATTATTTCGTTAAATGTGTCTTAAGGACTGATGAAAAGGTTTCTACAGCAAAGAAAATGTACAAAAAACATTTTCTTATAAAAACTTTTTATGTAGGGTAATTTCTATAACTATTAAGGTTGAGTAAGCTGTAACACGCAACATTCGTTTCAAACAAATCTTGCTATGATGCCTTTATCGATTTTAAAAAAGAGACATATTTGTATTTAATTTATATTTGAAGCAAAAACATTATGATTTTCCATTTTATAATTAAAATGTAACTTTGTTTAAAAATCACTATAAATATTTTATTATAAATTAATTATAATGTCTACTGGTTTCGAAGCTAGCCGCTTCTTTATAAGGACTGATTAATACTTATTATTGATTAAAATGAATACTGATTAATAGTATTAATCAGTCTTTATAAAGAAGCGGTTAGCTTCAAAACCGGTAGATATTATAATTCAGTTATAATAAAATATTTATAGTGATTTTAAAACAAAGTTACAATTCAATTATAAGACATATTTGTGTTTTTATTATTAACAAAAATACTTCATTTTCATACTATTTATGTAAACCTAAGCGGCTCATTATTAGAAATAGGTATCACATTGTGGTAGAGTGGGTTCGAACCGAGAAACTCTGACTTAAGAGTCCGACACTAACCACGCGATCACAACCCGACAAATATTCAAGACCATAGTTATAATACAATATTATAACAAAATATAAATACAGGTTTTTTAAAATCAAAATGGACGTTTTACTAACCAAACTGGACGCCTAACAAATCAAACTCAGCGTTTAACAAATCAAATTGGACGTTTGTCAAAACAAAATTGACGTTAAACTGTTTTTGTTTTTAAAATTAAAGAATTTTAAAAAAAAGTTTCTTTTTAGAGAGGTACAGTCTGTTCACAGTTATTTTACTTCTAGTTTTTTTTATTGATTTATTTTGCAGTTTAAATAATATAAAAAAAAAATTAGAGGTAAAATAACTGTGAACAGACTACGCTACAGCGCGCTGTACAACATTTACAGTATAAATAACTGTGAATAGTCTGTACGCTGTACAACATTTATTGTAATAATTAAGTTGGCAGTATAAATAACTGTGAATAGACTGTACGTTGTGCAAAATTTTTTGAAATGATTTATTTGGCAGTATAAATAATTAAAAAAAAAACTAGAGGTAAAATAACTGTGAACAGACCGTTAAATTAAAATGTTAAATAATATTATTTTGTGTCAATATTAAACCAATATTTAGTTTATTTTTAAAGATATGGTCTAAATCAGTACCTATGTAGATCTCCGATAGTATAATCAGGCCTGGCCAATCCAAATTGCACCCCGGGCCGCATCGATGACCCAATTTTTTCCAAGGGGGCGCATACAGACAGTAATAATAATAAAAAATTGAAAAACAATTAGTAGTAGTAAAGTAAAGTTTAAGTATAATAAATAACTTGAATGCAGAGGTAATCAGAAAGTACAATCAGGGTACTTGTATACATACCAACGAAAAAAATTATCTTTACAGTAATATACTTTTTTATTAATTATAATAATCAAAATTATTAATTGTGACACATAAACCAAACAATATTAACAATTTTATTTTGAATAAAACCAATTTATTAATGGCTCAGTGTGAGATTTGAGTTTCTTTTCACGAGAATATGTGCATTTCATGTAATTACTGAACCTTGATTGGTTTTAATAACTTTAAAATGATTTAAAATATATTCAGAGGGATCCGATATTTAAATCAATCGTCATGCATGACCGCGGGCCGCGACTTGGCCACCCTTGGTCTAAAATATTTATTTTTTATAATTTTTCAAAGTAAAAATAAAAACAAATATTTTTAAAAAAATTTGAAAACGTTTTGAGAATTTGATGCATTCGTGTCTGGAAACTTGATTTTATGGTTTTTATTAGGTTTATTTCGGATAAATCTTCATATAAATAACTCTTAAGTAGAGCAAATCCAGCTTAGTAATAAAAAAAAAACAAAAATTGGGACATGTTCAAAATATTGTGGATAAAAATAGTTTATTTATTTAGGCATATTTATAATTTAAAAGGAATAGTGTGCTTGATTTAACGATTAGTAGTTAATATACCACGCGAATTGAAAACATAACCGTTTATTTCACCCTTACATCTGCTAGTACGTACTTAATTGAAAATAATTTACATTCTAAATATTACATAGGTGTGTTGGTTGTAGGGTGTTTCAAGAAGTATTTTTAAATTTAAAATTTAATAAAATGTTTCTAGTTTAAATAGAGAATTTTGGCATGTAAAACTAGCAACTTGTAATATAAATATTATTTGCTAGTATGTACTGAATTAAAAGTAATTAACATTCTGTATACAACATTTTGAGTGTGTCCAAATACTTGTTCACAAATCTCGACTGTCTCCAATTATAGGAGTTAATTGGAGATAATCTAAGTTTGTGAACAAGTATTTGGACACACTCAAAACGTTGTAAAATCATAAGATTGTATAAGAAGAAATGTAACGATATTAAATTATATATATATATATATATATATATATATATATATATATATATATATATATATATATATATATATATATATATATATATATATATATATATATATATATATATATATATATATATATATATATATATATATATATATATATATATATATATATATATATATATATATATATATATATATATATATATATATATATATATATATATATATATATATATATATATATATATATATATATATATATATATATATATATATATATATATATATATATATATATATATATATAAATGTTTATATTGTTGACGGCTACAGCTATCTTATCCATAAACGTGTCTTTTGAATTACTTAACGTCCAAGTGACTCTGAAATCAAGCTGCAGCTTATGCAACACTGCTTATCATTTACATATTTGGCGTTTAATTTGTAGAACTCTTTTTTAATTTATGTGTTATATTAAATGTTATTTCAAACACTGATTTTTTGAGTCTCCAAGTTCTATTATACTGTTAAAAAACACCGCCTAGTTTCGCTCATTTTTAGAAGAATGATTTATCATTTATTAAATCATTCAATATTTAATGAAACACCCTGTGTTACCACCCTTAAAGCAAAATATACACAGTCAGAGGGATGTTGAACAACAATCGCGGATTCCCGACGCAAATTAAAAAAAATAAATCCCGCCTCGCTGCCTTTTATTGGGTTGGAGGGCGTTATAATCATCCGTAACCAGATTAGCTCCGGGCCTGGACCTAATGGAATATGATTAGTCCAGGGCCGGAGGATTACACTGAGTGGAATATAACAACCAGGATTTCGTCGGCTATATTAAAACCATCACACGTGTGACGAATGAAAAAAAATATCCAATATACAAATATGTTACGGTATATATCGTAGTCGTACAGGAGAAAGTGACCAACTAACAAAACGTAAAATGTTCAAGAAGGACATTTAAGTCACTTTTGCTTGGCATGAAAATAAACATCAATGCAGTTAGTATTATTTTTTTTTTTAAAGAGAAATATTTGTATTTTTATTATTTACACAAATATTTCAATTTCATACTATAACTGTGAGCCTAAGTGGCCCATTATTAGAAATAGGTTGTGGTAGAGTGGATTCGAACCGAGAAACTCTGACTTAAGAGTCCGAGA
This sequence comes from Brachycentrus maculatus, assembly GCF_059751285.1. Lineage (NCBI taxonomy): Eukaryota > Metazoa > Arthropoda > Insecta > Trichoptera > Brachycentridae > Brachycentrus > Brachycentrus maculatus. The sequence continues at coordinate 256,130 of NW_028281032.1, read as the reverse complement.
CACTCACCACGGGACCACAACCCGACACAAGTCAATATATTATACTTTCATGTTTAAAATCCTTTGGGATTTTTTCAGGGCAATATTAAGCTAGTAAGATATCAAATAGTCAATGATCGCGTTTTTGTAAAAAAATACACTTGGTCACTTTCTCCTGTATGACTTCGATATGTATAATATGTATATGAGTATAACAACGAAATGCAGGCTCTACATGATATCATAAATGTAGTCTAAATATTAAAGTACCTAATTAGACTAAATAATAAACTGCACTGGTCCCTGAAAGTGCAGGAGTGATCACCTTGCCTTATGTAAGTAACGACCAGGATAACAATGCGTCAATAAGATACAGTGCCTTATGCACCATTGGGTGCGGATAAGGGTTAGAAGAAGATATGTTTACACATATATATATATATGCATATAAAAAAATCTTTAATAGTTTTTCAAATGACGGCACAACGAGCAGCATACTTCAAAATCTATTGAAATTAATCCACATGTGATCTAAGATCAAAAAACGGATTCAATATTAATGTTTAAAAATGGGCAGAATGGTGAAGGTTACACAAGTGTATAGAGTGATCACTTCAGCCAGCCAAATCGTTAACCCTGGGATAACCCACACAGCCTCTACTTTGTTAGAAGTTTGTCTACATATTAAGAATAGGGAAAGTAAATGTCATCAATACATTACAAACACCCAGACCAATTTAAAATAAACATTTAAAAATATATATTTTGCACTTGGCGTGAATAGATCCTGCGACGCCTGTTTCCAAGTCGAACGTCTACCCTACTACGCTACGGCACTACACTATTTTCATAATTTGATAATAAAAGTCCATAGATTATATTTTTCAGTTATGTTTATTAAATATTTTTCCATATAAATTTGAGTACATTATAATTAGTTATTACATTAAAATAAGTTAGGTACATAAATAGATATTTACACTAAAACTTAAAAATGACTTATTTAAAATTAATAATAGTTTTACAATATTTAAAAAGTATCGTGAGAAAATTTAGGGCGGAAACAGACGAGCAGTATAAATCAGTCGGGGTAAACTGATTTAAACTGCTGCGTTCGTACATTCTGCAGTTTTTATACAAAATGCTGATTCTGTGAGTACTGGCGTTTCAAGCAGTCGTTATCGAACAGCTAAAGTTGAAGACACACTTAAGACGAGATTATGAATACAGTAAAAGTGTTTAATATATACATTTTTTGAATAAGTTATTTACAAAATAATAATAAATAAACCCTTACCGCACCCCAATGGTGCATAGGGCACTGCTTCATATAAACGTAGTGTTATCTCGATCGTTTACACATGAAGGAAAGGTGATCAGCCCTCCACTTCAGGTACCAGTCCAGTATAATATTGAATAAACTTATATTTATTATATAAGTTACACTCAATATTACATTCAATATTACACTTATATATATTATATCACTTATATTTATTAAACCCCCCTGGGAATCGAACCCGGGACCTCCAGAGCGGTAGCCGAGCATGCTGACCATTACACTACGGAGGCGGACATATTTTACTTATACGATGAAAAATGTGTGAAATAAAGTCAATAAAGAATTCTGTATGTTTTAAAAATAATATGTATTTTTTATATTTTTGAAAATAATGATATGTTTTGTTATTTAAAAAAAAGGAATAACCCGCAAAGCGTTTATTATATTTGCTTGTCTGCAGGTAGGATAGTAAGGATAGGGAAGGTAAATGTGAAAAATACATCACAAACACCTAGACCAATAGAAAATATTATATTATAAATCTTTCTTGAATTTATTTTGCAATTGGCGGGAATCGAACCCGTGACGCCAGCTTCGCAGTCGAGCGTCTACCCAACTACGTCACGGCGCATTTTTTCGGCATTTACTTTGTGGTAAGACACGATTGAATTATAAATACTGTGAACCCCCCTTTAACGTTGGGATAGGTACCGCGTTATCGGAGAAAACGTTATGGGGAGTTAATGTTTTTTGAATTGTATTTTAATTTTAAGTGACTCTTTTCAGTTATTTCCGATCATTAAAATATATTTAAAAAAAAAAACAATTTAAAACATTAACCCCATAAAATGTACCTCGCGATAACGCGGTACTTATTTCAACGTTGTAGGGGGGTTTAGTATGAAACGCTTATTTTTTTACCACTTGAGTATTATATTTTTTAACGACTAGTTTCGGAAGCTACAGATGCTTCCATTCAGATGGTTTGAATATAAACTAAAGCATTAACACCTCTATCAGTACATTTTACCCCTACCTACACTCCATACAAAGGAATATATATATATATATATATATATATATATATATATATATATATATATATATATATATATATATATATATATATATATATATACATACATTTGTATATAATATTTAGACTCATATCTACGAAGCATGTGTACCCAGGAGAGGGGGGGGGGTAAAAATAAGTATGTGCGATTATTTCCATCCTCATATTTATTTAATATCATCCTGGATAAGAAGCGCAGGATTGATCACCTTACTTTCACTCATTTAACAATCAAGATAGCACTGCAGCGATACAATGGAGTGCCTTTTGTACCACTGGGTGCGAAAAAGGGTTAGAAGAAGAAGAATAATGATTTTTAATATGAGTGAAGCATTAAGAAAATATCGTCTTTTAAAAAATTGTAGATAGAATTTTAAATTTATAGAATATTTTTAAAAATGTGACGTTTTTAATCGTTTGGTTAAAAATACTGCTGTCCAAACTCAAAAAACAGTAAGGGACAATTTTTTTGTAGAAGGTTTTTTTTTGCATTTTTGGAATAAGTAGATTCCACTCAATCCAAAAATGCAAAAAAAACGTTCTACAAAAAAATGTCCCTTACTGTGTTTTAAGTTTGGACAGCCGAATAAATATCACGTTTTTTTGTATTTTTTTATGTTAACAAAAATTTAATAAAATAGTTTTTAAAGTAAATGAAACAGGAAAAAGTTTCGATAAAAATGATTAATATTTCTTTTCTGAATAAAACTTTCGGGGCCCTATTCATGCCTAAGCTTCGGTATTTTAAATAATCTTTCAACATTTTCTCTTGAGAAATTGCACCATTCGTAAATCTTAACAGTAAAAAATATTATGTCTTCCTGGGGCCATTGTATGGTTTCCCGAACTCCTATTTCATCTTTCTCCTTTCAGTTCTCCGACCATCATTTCTTTCGACTTTTACTTTCAGCATATACCATATAAACAAACCCAGAAGCTGAATATACAATAATTTCATAAAATTACACAACTTTATTTTAACCACTTTTTTATTACAAGTACACTTTAACCTACCGGTTTCGACAAAAACCTTATCATCATCAGGGTTTATTAAATTCTAAAACATAAGAAACATTTAAATACTCATAATTTATTACGTTCCCTTACCAAAAACTAAATCTTAAGATTGTAATCCCAAGTTTTTGGTAAGGGAATGTAATTAATTATGAGTATTTTAATGTTTTTATTGTTTTAGAATTTAATAAACCCTAATGATGACAAGGTTCCTATCGAAACCGGTAGGTTAAAGTATACTTATAATAAAAAAGTGGTTAAAACAAAGTTATTTAATTTTATAAAGTTCATAAAATGTGCCACAAAGTATCTGCGAATAACATTCAAGAAAATATAATAATTTGTTTAAAAAATATTTGTATGATTTTTTATACACGTTGAATCAAACTTTATCTGCCTCCGTAGTATAATGGCACACTCGACTACCGTTCTGGAGGTCCCGGGTTCGATTTATATGGGGGTCAAATAAAGTTAAGTGATTTTTTCACTCTCATATATTTATATAATATAACTCTGGATTGTACCAATCCTGCAGTTACCTCCATTGCAGGTGCAACGGAGGGCTGATCACATTTCCTTCATGTGTTAACTTTCAAGATAACTGCGTTTATATGATGCAGTGCCCTATGCACCATTGGGGTGCGGATAAGGGTTTGATAATTATATGCATTGGATTATTCACCCTACGGATGAGATGTATTTTTTTTAAAGTGTCTCAACTTGATATGAAACATATACATATATATGGAAGTCTGAGCATCCCAGAGCATACGACCTAATGTACAGAATGGTAAACGTTACACAAATGTATAAAGTGATCGCTTAAGCCAGCCAAATACGACGTCGTAAGGCCTGGGATGTTGAGAATTCCATATTAATCTACAATACATGTTTCATATTATGTTGAGATATTTAAAAAAATATATATTATGCTATTTTATTTTTTTCTTTGTTAAATCCTTTGTAAAGAATTCATGTAAAGTAAAAAAATCAAAGCAACCTCCCTTTAATATGATAGACACAAACACTGTAAAAAAGAAATTTACCAAAGACTACGAACATATACAGACTATACAAACAATAGAAATCTAAATAAGGTAACTTCCTCGTACTGCATAAAAATAAATGTTCCCCAGTAATATAAAAAAAAACAGGATACTATCAATAAAGAAAGAAGAAAAAAGTCCCTCTCCAAGCACAAGAGCTCAGTCTCTTTTTTCGAGAGGTTCCGCCTAATTAAAATTATGTGATTGTATTGAGTGGGAATACATAGAAATTGTATAAAATTTTATAAGAAAATGTAACTATATTAAACCTTACACCTGTTTAAAATTTGTGGGCAGATAGTGCTTGTGCATGAATAATAACGAAAAAAAATAAAAAAATGTTTGCGTTATGAATTACAATATTGTATATTTAATAAACTAAATTGATGAAAAAAGTTAAAAATAGTAGAATCGCCGTGCTATATTAAAATGATTTGAATTTTCCTTTTCTTTTTGATATGAATATTTTATGACGCAGTTAAATAACTTTTTTAGGATACGAAAAAAATATGGTGTCAATTAAAATATTGTACATATATGCATTATTCGTAGGAGTAAATTTATATTTGAAAGATTAGAAGACCCCAAGAGAATTTTAATATTAACGATACAAGTATTTTACATTTTATTAATTACATCAACTTAACCATAAGTTATGTTTTAAATATATATATATATATATATATATATATATATATATATATATATATATATATATATATATATATATATATATATATATATATATATATATATATATATATATATATATATATATATATATATATATATATATATATATATATATATATATATATATATATATATATATATATATATATATATATATATATATATATATATATATATATATATATATATATATATATATATATTGTATATATATATATTTATATAAATATATATATATATATATATATATATATATATATATATATATATATATATATATATATATATATATATATATATATATATATATATATATATATATATATATATATATATATATATATATATATATATATATATATATATATATATATATATATATATATATATATATATAAATATATATATATATATTCATATATATATATATATATATATATATATATATATATATATATATATATATATATATATATATATATAATATATATATATATATATATATACATATGTAAACTATATAACTTTTCCACTTATATGACCAGAGACCAGTTTTCAACATTACCGATTCATCACAAAAGAAATAGAAGTGGAAAAAGCCATTTAGTTATTTTTTATACCACCACGAAATATCAGTACGAGTACAAAACTTTAAATAATGATAGGTTACTTGATTTATTATTTTTTTTACATATTTTTCAATTTTAAATAAAAATATTATTTATATTATTTATTGATTCGGCGTAAACTTTGTGGAAAATGACATGTCGCTTTAAAAAAAAATACTTGTTTAAAACCAATGAGTTTTATTACACACGACTAGTTTCGAAAACTACAGATGTTCCCATTCAGTAGTATTATACAAGTGTTTATTTTTTTTCGATTTAATTTGTTTATAAAATTTAAATACACATTTACTGTAATTAATAAAATTTTAAAATTAACTTGGTATCATTATTTTTGTGTTTAAAGTGACATTTTGATTTCATTACAAAATGCTATTATAAATCTAATTTTTTTAAATATCATCTCACACTAAATTTATGCATTATTTTCATTTCGTCCTTTAATCGTAGTAACTTATAAAGTTTATATCCACAGAACCTTTTATTCAATTAACGTTTTGAACATTATAAACATTCAGTTAACGATTGGCATAATTTTTATCCTATTAATATCCCAGTTTTTAAATTTTAATCAATTATTACAATAATTAAATTACAAACTCACTTTACTTGGAATTATTGTTGCAAATTTCACATTTTTTGGAGAGAGTTATGACGTTCCGACAGGGGAGCAGCATATGAGAAGAGAGTAGTGAGGTAACGAAGAGATACGCGGGTCACCTCCCTCCGTCTTTCAAGAGTCGCAGTAACTGCAGCAAGACTATCGGCAATAGTAACTTGCGACACGGAGAAATGAGCCCTCCTGTTCCATATTGCATGGCATCGGCATGTTCTCCTGGGAAAAAATATTCAATTAATCATCAAATATGTATATTTTAATATATTTTTTAATACATCTACCCACGTTATTCCTAATATGAGTACATCGCTTTATTCTTTTATTAATAATTGATTTGGTATTAGTTTTTTGGAATAACACGTTAATCAAAATTTTAAAATAAAACGCTTGTTTAAAATAAAACACTATTTTTTGAGATTGTTAATGTAAAAAGTTTTGAGAATTACAGATTTTCTCGACAGCAAGTGAAGTTTTGTATTTCATCTGTTTGTTAGACCATCAATATTCCTAAATCACATTTTTGAGTTTGAAACCAATACAAACAGTTGTATTTTCACCTGTTGATATGGAAATCTGTATTTCTATTAAGAAGCTTTGAAAAATATATGTGACGACCCATCATATACAGGTTTAAGTGATCGATTTATACACGTAACATGCACCATTCCACCCTCATTTTTTTGGAACTCATATATAAAATAAAATTCACATGTCGTTTCATATTTGGGTTCGCGGCAGTATCTATGGTTGATTTGAGTAATCTTTTTATTTAGAAGAGACCCTCATTTTTTCATGTATGCAAGATACTAACCGAATAATTTATCATCAAGTCGCTTGATTTAAATTTTATTTGTCCGCCTACATAGTGTTATGGTCAGCGCGCTCGGCTACCTGTCTGGGGGTCGCCGGTTCGGTTCACAGAGGGGGGTCTAATAAATTGTAAAGTGATTTTTTCACTCTCATATTTATTTAATATTACCCTGGACTGGTACCTGAAGCGGAGGGTTGATCACCTTTCCATCATGTGTTAACTAACGATCAAGATAACACTGCGTTTATATGATGCAGTGCCCTATGCACCATTGGGGTGCGGATAAGGGTTTGAATGAATGAAATTTTATTCACAACATTTTGGATGAGTCCAATTACTTAAATGTTTCACGTGTATAAAGTGATTGATCACTTAAACCAGCCTATCACGGCTCAAAAGCCCTGTAAATACTTAGACCTCTATATTCTTCTTCATCTATGTTAAAATCTCAAATGTAATTTTGTGTATTTGCGCAGACCATTGTGTTTAATAAGTTTCTAATGTATTCTCTAACCAGTTTCAACGTGGCTGTGTTACCAGGGAGTTATAATTAAAACTTAAAGTTATGACAGTGAATAATTATTAAATTCATGTATGTGGATTAATTGATATAACTATTAATGGTGTACCAACACTTTGGTTAGAAATTTCCCTAATCAAACACTTAATATTTTTTAAATTTTTCATTTACGAGGCACTTTTTAACAGAAAATTAATTAGTTGTTTTTTAATGAAGTGTCAATCAGATTTGTCTGACCCTACTCAAAAGCTTTGGAGCTAGAGATATATAATTATATAAAAAGTTTTATATAACTAACTAACTAATCATCATGCTGCTTCCCCGAAAGGGTGGGCAGAGAGAATACAACGCCACACCAATCTGTCTTTGCAAACAATATTCGCCTGTTCCACATTCATGCATCTCTTCATATACTCGCCGATTATTCCGACTCCTGACCTGACCGCTTTGAAGTATTGTACTTAAAATACCATGAAATCATCGATAAAATTAAGAAAGATGTGTTGAGATGGTTTGGGTATGTGAAAAGTAAAAGAAATTTATAAGGCAAATGTAGTTGGTAAGCACAGATAAATCCAGGAAAACTTTTCATGAGACAGTATTTCAAGTATATTTCATCTCCTTTAATCTTTCTTTAACCAATACCATGCTTTACTTTCAAATATTTCATTGCGCCTTTCACTCTGATCCCAGCATTGACTATCCTTTTATAATCCTTCACAAAAATCACAGAAATGATCTACCTGTTCCAAAATTTCCCCATTTACCAGTATTTTACATTCAGATCTACATTCATCTCTTTTAAATACTTCGACTTGATCTTGATTTATTAACATTCCATCACTTAATCACTATCCTCACTCCTTTCAACAACGTCATATATAAAAAAAAAAAACAGATTTTCAGGAGATCGTTTTTAAAGTTTAAAAATAATATAAAATTTATTAAAAATAAATATCAAGCCACTTATTGAACTTTTTACCGTGCAACAGATCTTTTTATATACAACCTGAATGTTTTTTCTCCATTTGAAAAATAATTAGGATATTAAAAAAAAATTAAACAATACCTCTTCTTCAAATTGCAAAACAACACATTCTGCCCTGTAGCGGGTAAATATTAAGTTTAAAATATGCCGCTTTTGCTGGGATAAAGTGCATTTTCGGGACATTCCGAAAACATACGTTTTCGGAATGTCCCGAAAAGTCTTAGATTATTATGTTTTCGTGTATACGAAAATTGAAAAATTTTGATATATGACGTTGTTGAAAGGAGTGAGCGACATATTATACTTTTTTTGTCAACAACACCTGTTGTGGATAGTTTTCATGTACTTTTTCAATGTTTCCATCCCTATAATGTTGAATTAAAATAAAAATTGAAATGCAAGTAATAATGAATGATTAAATACCATTAAGTACGTGGACGGAGACTGTTGTGACGGCCGCTTCATCCAGACTACAGGAGTAATTTCCGGAGTCCATCTTGTTGGCATTGGCGATGTAAAGTTTACTAGTTGCTCCTGTAGGCATCATGTCAGTCTTCACACTGAAACCAGAAGACATTATTCTTATCACCGATAATAATCACCCTTTGCACTCGAGACTTTTTTTGTATGACATACCAGTAACTAGAGTGGACTTTTTTGAAAAATTGCACAAAAATAGTTGACTTTAGAAAAAAATACAAAAAAACAAAAATGGGTATCATGCAAATTGACAATAAAACTAATGGATGTTTATTAAGAATTAGTGCTTAAAATGGTTTATTTAAGAAAAATAAAGACAATTGGTTACTATTTTAATTTTTTGTAGTCTTTCAATGTATTGTATCTAACAAAACAGTCGTCCAAATGCATCCTAGGCTGTCCAGGATAAGGTCACAAAACTTATGAGTCTCATGCCTTTGCCAATTTTCGTCCTTCCGTGAGCAAACCACAGTCTCTTTTTGAGCCTATACGCAAAGCATGTAGTTTGCTATCCAGCCGGACCTCAGTTTAACGAGTAGATGGCCTATTTGGAATCTGCCGAAAGTCCCCTACCAACTGATCTTCTGAAGTTTTCACAAACTTTAAGTGACTCAATGCTAGCAAGAACCTTGAGCAACTGGCAGGACAGAATTGTACCTGCGTTAGTACGTATCTAGGCCTTTTATTATTTAAACAACATAACAGTACATAGTGGCGACCTATTGTCGCCAACCGATTGACTGGGGAATATGCCATGTCGACATACTGTCGCCATTCGAGTGCAAAGGATTAACACTCTATTTACCAACGAATTTTTGAAAGACTTACCAAAAAAAACCAAACAAAATTGTACTAATAGCGAAAAGTACAAGAATTAACAAATGCATTCTTAATTTCTGTACCAATCTTAGATTATTATGATTTTTCTGTGAATTTACATTTAAAAGCTTTCAATGTCATTCGCATTCTGATACAGAAGCATCTAGGCTTCCTGGCAGACCCTCTCTATCAAAGATTTTTTTGTTAGTCAGCAAGATCGGACTAACTGAACTAACCAACTACTAATCCCTTAAAGCAAGGATACAGAAGAAGAATAAAGGGATATTACCTGATGCCTCCTCTAGTAGTGTCGTAGTTGAGAATCCTCATACCATGGCGCCATTGCACATAGCCGCTGGGCTGTGGGACTCTACTGATCTTGCAGACCAGCTCGATCGTGGAACCTTTCTTGTAATACTTGTCTTGGATCAGCACCCCGCGGTTGTCAACTATCTCCACGCGAGGAACTGCAGACAGAAGGAAAGTGTGATACAAGTTGCTGCAGACTTTTTGTTTAGACGGGAGTTGCATTTATTATTTACAGTATCGAACAGAGTTATTGAAACAAAACTTTTTTGTTTTATTTTCGGAAAAAAGTTTTGTAAAATATTTTGTTTATTAGTTATAACACAAATTGATATTAATATGATCTCATTTGGGCTCAATCAATGATTTCACTCTTCTTGGCATCTATATATAAAGTTTTGGCACGTGGAAGCCATTTTTTCGTCTCGAAACTATACCTGAATTATGGACAAAATGAGCTTTTCCGCTGTAGTGCAATCAATTTTGGAGAGCCGATTTTTACAGATTATTGATAGATTTTCAATGAGGTTTTGTCTGGCAAAATTATCACAGTTCATTGTATTTGAGTGAAAAATTTCATCATTTTTTTGGGGTTAAATCCTGCTGAATATTCCATTACCATTCGAGCTTCGTTTTTGTATCTCTGGTAGTATCTTTTCCAGTAGAATTGGGCGATACTTCTCGCTATTCATCATCTCAGTCACTAAAAAAAGCAGCCTTGGTCCATAATACGAGGAACACCCAAAAAAAACTTTTAGAGGGTGTTGTAAATACGAAAAAAAAGTTTTCTTTCAATTAATCTGTTCGATACTGTACCTTGCTTATTATGTACATGTAGATCATAAAGTGGATTTTTGTTTCTTTTAACAAAAACAGATGTTTTGTTTTAATCCGTATTGGGAATAGGGGGATAATCTAATGTGGGTCATTTGCTTATTGTTGGGAGGAAACCATGTAAAAGTCCTCAGGAGAAACTGTTCTATTAACTCGTCAACAGATCGTCCGTTCCATAGGAAGAGGGTTCGGTATTTTGTGTCCTAGCTTGGTTTATGGTACCATTTTGCTTTTGCGATGCGATTTGCGATATGATACATTTGTTATTGCGGTATAGGCAAATATAATATTTATTTTCATAATGTGTTACAAACTTAATATCTGCCTTTTCTCGCACTAATATGAAAGAATGAGAAGACAATAGTCGAGATCGAATACGTAATAAAAGTACTACGATTTATCTCAAAGATCTCTATTGAAGAAATCATATATCGCTCATTTGGTGCAACAATGACTTAATTGTTGTCAATTCGCCAGATGGCGCGAGTGTCATTGTTGAATTGAGTAAAATGGCGCCATTTTTGTTGCTACAATGTCGAAATAGAATCTCCCTAATATTTTTAAAAGTGTAATTACGCCATTTTTGCACCAAATATAGCAATTTTTCTAAAATTCAGTTTTGCTTCACTTTCTGCTAGTTTTCTTATTGTTTTGTTATTTCATATTATATCTTAAAAAAGAGGAGGAAATTGTGAAAAATTCGTGACAAGTCATGGAATATATCTGTATTCTCCCTTGTAGACACAGAACCTTGGGGACCCCATAAACATTTTTTTGGACTGTTTCCATATATAGAGAGAGATTACTCGCGTGTCTCACAAATCATCCAACCACTCTCGAGTGTACTTCGTCCAAGGACTTGGGAGGAATTCTGATGTATGTATTAAAAGGCTATACTTTGATCTTAAATTACATTTTGGCTTTAGCACCGGTAAATGGATCCATTTTTCTTCATCTACCTCGGAGGAGTGAATCTCCTCTTTCGGAATTTATGTTTATTTTAAGATTAAAGAAAAAATCTTGGGGCCATTCTACGAAAATAAAATTGAAAATGGTTAAAAATCTGCAATTTACCATGGTATTTTTTTTACCCAGTTACATATCGTGGGTATACTGGCAAAAAACGTTAAATCTAAAATCCCTGTTATTTTCAGCTTTTAGCTTGAATTCGTCCTCCTCCGTAGTGTAATGGTCAGCACTCTCGGCTACCGTTCTGGAGGTCCCGGGTTCGATTCCCAAGGGGGGTAAAATAAATATAAGTGATTTTTTTCACTGTCATATTTATTCAATATTACCCTGGACTGGTACCTGAATCGGAGGGCTGATCACCTTTCCTTCATGTGTCACGATCAAGATAACACTGCGTTTATATGACGCAGTGCCCTATGCACCATTGGGGTGCGGATAAGGGTTTTATTATTATTATGATTAGCTTGAATAAAATACCCGCTTTTAAATTTAACGTTGAATTTACTTGTAAAATCACAATAAATGACATTTAAAACTACTTACTGTATTTTGCCAGTTTAAAGATCGTTAAATACTTTATAATACTGCATTATTAAGTAAACATTGTATATTTTCGAGTTAACTTTTCAATTTAATATATAAAAAAATATAAAGTTAGTTACGGTACGTGAAATATTGTGGATGAGTATCATCGTTCAACAACAAACTATCACAAAATATAAAAATCTTCAAGTGCAGAACCATGATAACATTTTATCCACAACAAAGGGTTGATGGTCTCAAGAGTTGACAATAAAAATTGTAGTAGAACAATAAATACGGGAGTTTTTTTTGTGTTAAAATATATAAAAATTATAAAAACGTATGTAAATAGACCTCCACCGACAATACACTGGTGGGTCTCTGCAAAAAAAGTTAGTTATGTTTCTGAATTTTTAAATGAATATGTACATGTATTTATATGTATTTAAGTATTGTACTGACATTTCTTGGTGGAAATGCGTTCGGGCATCTTTTTTCACGGATATAATGTCTATACAGTATATACAAATATATATATATATATATATATATATATATATATATATACATATATATATATATATATATATATATATATATATATATATATATGTATATATATATATATATATATAAATATATATATATATATATATATATATATATATATATATATATATATATATATATATATATATATATATATATATATATATATATATATATATATATATATATATATATATATATATACTTTACATATATTATTTTAATTTTCAAAATCAATTATGATAATCCATAATGTTAAAATATATATATATATATATATATATATATATATATATATATATATATATATATATATATATATATATATATATATATATATATATATATATATATATATATATATATATATATATATATATATATATATATATATATATATATATATATATATATATAAATATATATATATATATATATATATATATATATATATATATATATATATATATATATATATATATATATATATATATATATATATATATATATATATATATATACTTTTACATATATTATTTTAATTTTCAAAATCAATTATGATAATCCATAATGTTAAAATATGATATTGTAATGTAATGTAATGTTCGGACAAAAAAGCCCTATTTATAGTTAACGAATAAAAGTTTCAATAAAAAGTAAAAAATGAAAACGAATGTTTTTCTCGTCCTCGAAAGATATGTATAATTTCGTAGACACTCTTAGGTATTCTTATCTGGCCGTCTCATAATATAGAGTATCCATCACGTCATGTCTTTACTAAAGTACACCATTATCTGTCTTCATGACGCATGAACATTTGTTTTAATACTAAATTATTACTCCGTCCGTTCAGTACGACAAAAGGCCGTGGAATAAAAGCGTGGGGCACAATTCAGACGAGAACATTTAATGCGTATTTATACAGGACCTACGTAAATAACCATCGTAACCCGGTATTCAACTTAATCGCTTATTCAGTATTTTTATTATTTCGGAATGGCAGATGTTGTTCTCTCTCAAAAATAAAGTTAAAAACGAGACCATTATTGAGTGTAACTCTATTTTTCTACCTTACATATCGCTCACTCTTTTCAACAACGTCATATATCGCTCACTCCTTTCAAGAACGTCATCAATCAAAAAACTTGATTTTTCAGGAGAACGTAACACTTAAAAATATAACACAATGTATTAAAAATAAATATCAAGGCACTTATTGAACTTTTTACTGTGCAACAGATCTTTTTAGGTAAAACCTGAATGTTTTTTCTTCATTTGAAAAATATTTAGTACATTTAAAAAAAAATAATAAAACAATATCTTTTCTTCGAAATGCAAAAATAATACTTTCTGCCCTGTAGCGGGTAAATATTAAGTTAAAAATATGCCGCTTTTGCTGGGATATAGTGCATTTTCTAGGCATTCCGAAAACATGCAAACTGAAAATTGACGATTTTTGATTTGTGACGTTCTTGAAAGGAGTGAGCGATATCAAAAATCGTCAATTTTAATTTGTGCATGTTTTCGGCATGCTCAGAAAATGTACTATATCCCAGCAAAAGCGGCATATTTTTAACAGAAAGTGTTGTTTTTGCATTTTGAAGAAGAGGTATTGTTTAATTATATTTTAAATATACTTATTATTTCTTGCACATTTTATAAACTTTATAAAATTCATTATTTTAATTAATTTACGTATGCGTGCGCAGCTTCATACTATTTTTTGGGTGATTCCATTAGTTGTTATTTGGGGTTGCCTTGCAATGAATAATAATAAAAAAAGTATTTTAATGTTTTAATGTTTTTGAATTACAATAAACCCTGATGATGACAAGGTTCTTGTCGAAACCGGTAGGTTAAATTATATCAATAAACATGTTGTGAAAACAAAGTTAATTAATTTTATAAAGTTTATACTTATTATTTTTCAAATGAAGAAAAAACATTAAGATTTTTCCAAAAAAGTTGCACTGTAAAAAGTTCATTAAGTGGCTTGATATTTATTTTTAATGCATTTAATTATATTTTTAAGCTTTAAAAACGATCTCCTGAAAAATCATTTTTTTTAATTATATGACGTTGAAAGGAGTGAGCGATATGTTTCTCTATTATCGTCTAGTCTCTGGGGCCTTAACAAATATCAAGCAGTCGTACCTTCTTTAATCAAACGCTAAGTGAACGATTTATCAATCTTTTTGTAGTGTCAGGTGTGTAGAATGAAAAAATCAAGGCTGATATTTCAAATAAATAACACCGTGAACAAAGCCTTAGACACATTCAAAATATTGTGAACAATTAACAGGTCAAAAATATAAGTTTAATTAAAATTCAAAATGATGTCTCCAAGCGTCTTCTAGTTCATAAAATAATTGATGAAGAGTCTTCTACATATTATATTTCATAAACGGACTCAGTTAACTAAAAAGCTTACATAACTCAGCCATAGATGGTTTCGAGAACAAACATTCGAAAAAAGGTGTCAAATGGAGCATAAATATAACTTCCAAAATTTGAGTAGTGAGGTTGTCAATCATAATGGTAGAATGATAAATCGTACACGTGTATATATACGTGTATAAACACGTGTATAAACCAGGTTATGACAGATCGTAAGCCCCGTAAATCTCCAGGCTTCCAGATTGTTCTTCATCTATGTTGAGATATCAAAAATCTTTAGAACAATACTGTCAAAAACGGTAACCATATGTTGAAACTTATCTCTTTGTTTGAAAATCATATTTCTTTTACTGCAGTTTTTTGTTTCTGTTTCCTAAGTAAGTTCTTAATGATGAAAGAAAACACTTCGTTTTTTACCACTTGAGTTTTATTATAGACTACATGTTTCAGAAGTTAAACTTCCATCATTCAGGTCTGTATATATACTTATAAGTTATTAATAAGTTATTATACAGACCTGAATGATGGAAGTTTAACTTCTGAAACATGTAGTCTATAATAAAACTCAAGTGGTAAAAAACGAAGTGTTTTTTTTAATCATTGTAACATGTCTTACCACAAAGTTAATGCCGAAACAATAAATAAAGTAAGTTCTTTTTATAATTTATATTTGAAGCACTAATTTTGTGATTTTCCATTTTATAATTAAAATATAACTTTGTTTTAAAATCACCATAAACATTTTATTGTAAATTAATTATAATGTCTACCAGTTAACTTCGAAACCGGTTAACCGGTGGACATTATTAAGTTATTCGAAGTTCGAGAGTTATAATAAAATATTTATAGTGATTTTAAAATAAAGTTAAATTTTAATTATAAGTTCTATTTACTGAACTACGTAACATGTATTTCTCTGGGTTAATCAGCACACGGAATTGTTTCAGTTGAATTTCGTGGCAAAAAACGATGCAATGAATTCGTTCGACTTTCGAACAAAGAAAGAAGTTCTGATTACACCACAGTTCCTGATTCACTAAGTGGTTGAAACAACATCGCTGCACTTCCCTTCAAAAATTAACTCCGCCGTGAAGTTTTTTCGGTAAAATATTTCAGTGGCAAAAATACTGCACAAAACTTTATAAAATGTTTTAATTCCTTATAAATTTAAAACACTAACACTGTGGCTTTCCTCCTTAATTAAGTTTGTAAATGATTTAAAACTTACTAAATTTCATAGTGTAATATATTAAAATAATATCTTGCATAACCTCAAAAGTATATTCCTCTTTGAATTAAAATCTTAAAACATTAATAATTTCTACAATATTTAAAAATTGTTAGAATTCATTTCCAGGATAAATACTGAAGTTTCATTGTTTTATTCCAATTACTAATATAAGCAACGATACTTTAAACAAATCCTCATTGAATGAGCCTCATTCTTTTCCAATAGCGTAAAGGGTATTGAAATATCCGATATTGCGTATATATTGCATTTATATAATATTCGTATTCGAATATTCTATAAATGGGAAAATCAAGCTTAAGGCTTGTTAATTAAAGCATAATTCAGCATTCAATTAATGCCATGAATAAAATTTGAAAAAATTTACATAAAATTTTAATTATTATAGGAGAAAAAAACTGTCATATTATCTATTCCAGATATTATCTCATATTATCTATTCCAGATATTATCTCTATTAAGTCTGAACATGATGAAAAAAAAAATAAAACAAAGACTCACAACATTTTTAGTGTGCCTTAATACTTTTTCACAGATCTGGGTCACCACTAAGGAGTTATTTTTACATATTTAACATCTCAACATGCATGAAAAAAGATGTGTGGTACAGGTTTTAAGCCTTGTAAATACCCAGACAGGACAGGTCACAAGCCCAATATATACCCAGGCTTTTATATTATTCTTCAAGTTTGTTCAGATGTCAAAAAATGTAAAAATAAACATAATTTAAAGAGCTTTCATGCAGAGATTAAGTAATAAAAAATAAATTGTAAATGAAAATACTTTTTTTTTACTTTTTCTTGGTATTATGTTTATTTGTGACAACTAGTTTTGGAAGCTGCCATCTACGGGTTTGAATATAAACTTTAATAAAACAAACCCGTAGATAGAAGCATATGTCTTACAAAACTAGTCGTTAAAAATAAATATACTAATCCGAAAAAAAATAATGGTAAAAAGTGGTAAAAAATAAGTGTCATTATTTACGAATATATTTAACTGAAAATTTTGTTTAAAAATTTAGCTTAGCATTTATTTTTCAAGACTGATTAATGCTTTTTTATTAGTATTATCAGTCTTGAAAAAAAGCGGTTAGATTCGAAACCGGTAGACATTATAATTAAGTTATAATAACATATTTATTCTTATTTTAAAATAAAGTTATAATTTAATTATAAAATAGAAAATCACAATTATTGCTACAAATATAAATGATATCTTCATTCAAAATTTAATTATGTCTTACAACAAAGTGAAGGCCGAAACAGTAAAAAAAGGGAAAATATATAAATAAAGCGTTGAAAGCGATATATGGCTTACCGATTACGGTGAGGTATACTAAATATACTAGAGGGGGATGACTGGACACCTGACACTCGTACATCCCCTCATCCCTCTCGTTGGCGTAGCGGATCTGCAGGCGCCAGTCATTAGGGGGTAGGTAGTCCAGAGAGTACCTGAAAATTATTTAACCCATAGTTAATTTCCATACTGATATCAAGGTATTTTTATTTATTTTCAAAACATATTACTTACATAAATCATATATATATATATATATATATATATATATATATATATATATATATATATATATATATATATATATATATATATATATATATATATATAAATAAATATATATATGTATATATATATATATATATATATATATATATATATATATATATATATATATATATATATATATATATATATATACATATACATACATATATATTGTATATTTATAAATATTTATATAAATAATCACTCATCTCTGCCGGAATAAACAATTTATATTGTTTGATCAAAATTATTGAACTCAACACTAAATAAAAAATTATATTTTAATACATTATATAGAATTAATGTGTGTGTGTGTATTTGGTGTATGGTAAATAACAATAAAAAATGATAAGGAAAATTAGAATTTCATTTTAAGCTGGAGTTCTGTAAAGTTCATTGCAAAAAATTGTAATTTACCAAAATGCTCAAATATAAAAAAAAATATCCCAATGAATACGCACAATTTCCTCATAAGTACTTACAATGGCAGGAGAAATGATTACTAAAACGTGTCAATAGAATATAAACCACAACGCTAGAATACTTCCTCAGAATTAAACATACATAAATGAAAGCTTATAAAATAATTTAAATACGTTATTTTTTGTTTCATCACATTAATATTTTAAAATTATTTACTGAGAAACCAAAAACATCTTTGAAAACCTTTTTTTCATTATTTATATAAAGAAACAGTCTTTACTAACAGTAAATTAAAGATTAATTCGGAATATCAAACCTTCAAAACGGAAATATGTTACAAAGAGAGGATATAAAAAATTTTCACTGTTTTTTTTAATGGCAAACCATTACCAACGTTGTAAAAGTGATAAATTATCCACACAACACAATATGTAGTGAACAGGAGAGCAATGAACGACAGGAGAGATGAACACATAAATGTAGCCGTGGCATAAAATCACAATCAGTAGTGTGATTACTTTTTATTTGATGCGAAACCGCAAATACTATAATAAATCACAGTGAATTTTATATCTCAGAAGCATGTTCACAAGGGATGGAAAATTGCACAAGGATATTGAGCGAAGAGTGAATGCAGGAAACATGATAAATGGTGCTTTGAACATAGTGATTGCAAATGAAAATATATCCACTAAATCAATCTGGCGGTTCATAGTGAAGTGCTGGCACCGACACTGTTGTGTGGATGCCAAATATGGAACTGGCAAAGGAAGGATGAAAGCAAAGTAAACGCCGATAAAGTGCGCTCCCTCTGACGAATGTGTGGAAAATTATTGTACGGCAGAATTAAAAACGAAGAAAGGAATACAAGGCTAGGGATAGGGATAGCTACGGATAATTGAAAAGATTCAGAAGAGTTCTTTAAGTTGGTATGAACATGTGGAGCTAATGGTGAGAGAATGACCAAGAAAGTACATGTAGCGAATGCGAGCGGAAGAACAGAACGAGGACGGTCGAAATAGACACGATCAGATCAATCAGAACCTAAAATATGGTGGTGTCAAAAGACAACGTAATTGGAGGGCATGTATGGCTAGATTTATGGATGTGAAGGAAGCGAGGAGTGTATGTCAGGACAGAATAGTGTGGCGTTCCATCCACTCTGCCTACCCCTGCGGAGAAACTGTGTGATGATATTAGTAGTTGTAATCATAGTGATTTTTCGTAGATTTGTCTAGAATTTTCACTAATGAATTACATGAAATTATAGTAACTTTTAACATAAAGAGTTGATCCACTAACGAGTAGGCATAGGCTACAAAACATAAAATGTTGAAGCCTTACTAGGGTCACGAAGTCGTAGCTAGATTTCAGAGTCACTTGGACGTAAGGTAATAAAAAAAATCCCCTTAAGTAAGCAAACATTTTTTTAAAGTAATATTTATAGTAGTGTAGTCATATTTTCTTATTTTGTTTTTACTTTATTTTTATTTTTTATATTCACTCATTTGTTGATTTTAAATATGCTTCTTACCTTATGTTTTTCTCATTATTTCTTTTAAATATGCTTCCTATGCCTATTTATTATACCTGTTTATTGTTTATATATTTTGCCATGTATTAGTATTAGTTTTGGTTATTTAAAAAAATCTTTTTTGTTACTTTATTACTTGTGTTCCAGTCTTGTTAATCTTAATCCCATGTCCCAAAATGAGAAATAGAAATTACTCATCGAGAATATTATATGTACAATATATATGACTTATGTATGTAATATGTTTTGAAAAAAATTAATAAATAAAATAAAAATAAATAAATAAATTTCCTAAATACGAGATGCTCAGTTTGGTTGTTTGATTGTTCAGTTTTCAGTGTGTTAGTGTCCCATATACGAATACCTTCACACTTGTACATACAACATTTAGGAAAACAAGCGCAGCACTCCGTTGATCCATTGTATTTCTAATCGCAGAGACAATTCGACATTTTACTGTCAATAAACGCGAGCGCTCGTTCGCGAGAGCAAATATTCCGAATTCATCGACAAATCTCTCCTCTCTCCGAGTCAAATAAAAATCGCTATAATTCCAGATACGTACATCCATGTCACAGTTTATTAGCTTTCGGAATACTAGTTACTGCGTACTCCCCACTTACGAGCCGGCAGTACATACGTCCTAGTGGGTCATAAGATAATATCACGAACGTGACACACTTCGCGATTATTGCCGAGTATAACGAAGAATATTAAACATTATTATTTTAATTTAGAATTCAATTTCGTAGCAAAGTTTGCAGAGAACCGAGTCTAGTTCAGGGATGGCGAATCTATGGCACGCGAAACGATTTTGCATGGTACACGAATGAAGTGAAAAAATAATACAAAAAATTAAAAAAAGTGGGCATTTTAACATTTTTTTCGTCGACTTATTCCTGTGAATCTTTATTTTCTTCAATGAACTCAAAATATTTTGAATATTGTTTAGTAGATAGTGTTTTAGTATTAATCAGTCTTGATAAAGAAGCGGTTAGCTTCGAAACCAGTAGACATTATAATTAAGTTATAATATAATATTTTTAGTGATTTTAAAACAAAGTTATATTTTAATTATAAAATGGAAAATCACAAAGTTTGTGCTTCAAATATAAATTATATATTTGAAGCACAAACTTTGTTTTAAATATAAATAAAAAGTAGACTTACAGACAAAAGTACGACTGCTTGTATTCTATTAAAAGCTACCAGCTATGAACCCGATTTGAAAAAATGGTATCTGGCATTCAACAACAAAAATTTCACTAATAATGAAGATTTAAGGGTTCTACGTTTTTTGGTAAGTCTATTTTGCCATTAATAAGTACTTAATTATTTTTTTCGATATATTAATGCTATGTTCATATTCAAAATCTGAAGTACGTTTGATTCATTTTTATTTCCATCTTCAACGTTTTGAGTGTGTCTGAATACATGTTCACAAATCTGGATTATAGAAGTTATTTATCACATTATTTTTTGACATCTCATCAAAGATGAAGACGAATATGAATTATCATCCAGGATTCGGACTTCACATACTAATAAAAGAGTTGCTGCTCAATAAAAAGCTCTTTTCATCTCACCAAAAGATATCTCTAGTGAAGTTCTAGTGATTCAAGAACAATGTTTCGGAATTGGTTCACATATAGAATCTCCAAGAATTTGAGTAGTGTGGTTGTCAATAATGGGTAGAATTGGTGAATGTTACACGTGTGTAAAGTGATCACTTAAACCAGCCTATGACCGTCGTCAGCCCCATTAATGCCCAGACTTCCATATTCTTCTTCATCTTTGATGACATGTCAAAAAATAATAAATTTGGTTGTAAAACAATGAGATAAGTAATTTTTTTTAAATAAATTTTTACAGCTTAATAGACACTGATTTTAATACTGAAAAAATGGAGTTCTTTAAAAAAAAATTAAACGGAATAACACGCAATGCGTCTATTTTAGATGATTATCTGCAGATAGGATTTTATTTTTAGTTTATTTTGCACTTGGTGGGAATCGAACCCGTGACGCGAGTTTCGCAGTCGAGCGTCTACGAATTGGTGAATGTGACACGTGTGTAAAGTGATCCCTTAAACCAGCCTATGACGGTCATCATCTCATCTTTGATGAGATGTCAAAAAATAATACGTTTTATTAAATTGAGATTTTTTTGGCACTCAAGCTCAAAAAGGTTTGCCATTTCTGGTTTAGCTGAAGAACGAATTCTCGAAAATTTTTTGCCTTTGACCTTGATTATTCTTTGTGGTACAGTAAAATAGTTTAGATCGTAATAAGTACCTAGAATGGTCGCTTCTACAATTTTTATTAAGACTTCACAAAATGTAAAATGTCTATTAAATGTAAAAGGATGTTTTTTACAAAGTTCTCACTTTTGACAGGTTATTTAAAATACAACGTTACGAAAGCTTAAAATGAAAGTACGCCAAACTTACTAATATAGCTAGTATTTTGCCTAGTATTTGAAATTCGAGAATTACACCAAGCAGAACTTAACTGAGAGTACACAATGGAGTCCTGGTTCCAAGCCTAATGTATGGAGTAAAGCATGGAGTTAGCAAAAGAAGGATGAGACTGAATGCAGTCGAAATGCGATATCTTAGGGTATTGACTGACCGAAACCATTTAGTTGTAACGTAACACGTTACGATGCGAGCATTCGTTTAGTCAGTACAGCGAGCCGAGCCGAGAGTGATGTTACGACATTACGTTACAACGAAATGCTCCAGTCAGTCACCACCCTTACCCGAATGTGCGGCAAAACGATGTATGATAGACGTTCGAAAGGTGGTATGTTGAAGAAGTAGTGTAAATCTGATGACGTGTCATAGGCTGGCTAAGCGATTACTATACACGTGTGTAACGTTCACCATTCTATCCATGACTAACAACCACATTACTCATTTTTTTGTTTTTCAACTCATACATATATCAGTAATCTCATGACGCCTTATGTTTGAGTCTGCTGCCATGTGGTTGGTTTGAAAAACAAAATACTTGGAAGAGACCCTTTTATTTAGATGTATGCAAGATACTAACCGGATTATTCTACATACTGGGAGACGCCTGAAAACTTGATTTTCAATTTTTATGCAGCTTAAAATTTGACCGGTTATTTTGTTCACACCATTTTTGGGCATGCCTAATCCTTGTTTGAAACCCAGATTTGTGAGCAATGATTTGGACACATTAAAAAATATCGTGAAAAACGATATTTTGTAATATATTATAATATAGTAAAAAAATTATCCGCCTTCGTAGTGAATTGGTCAGCATTCTCGGCTACCGTTCTGGAGGTTCCGGGTTCGATTCCCGGGGAGGGAAGGGTCAAAATAATATAAGTGATTTTTTCACTCTAATATTTATTCAATATTACCCTGGACTGGATTTGAAGCGGTAGGCTGATCACCTTTTCTTCATGTGTCAACGATCAAGATAACACTGCAGTTATATGATGCAGTAACCTACGCACCATTGGGGTGCGGATAAGGGTTTGAAGAATAATTTAGCAAAATATGAGAGATACATTTTTTGTTAAACTTTTAAGATATTCACAGAATACGTTCACTGCGAACAAATGAGTTGGAATAAGAAGTATATTAAAGACTTATCTGAATAAAAATTAAATTATAATATATGTGGGAAGTAAATTTATCTTTTGTCTCTGAAATAACTTTAGACTTAAACGTTCGGCCATTAAAGATATGCGTAAAAGGATGATCCCAACTCAAATATGATTAAATCATCAGACATTTTGTATCTCGCATCGCTCTCTTTATTCCCGTTCCTTGTTTTCTTGCACCGTTTTCGACGTAACGTCCTCAAATTTCATGAATGATTTAACATAATTGGGAAACTTCTGCGCCTCGGGTTAGAACAATACGAGAAAAGTCATACAATTTTACACAAAAGAAAGAAAATAAGAAGAAATACGGAGACTCTTCATCTTCTGACTCCGGCAGAAACAAATTCTCAAACATAAACGTTTTTACGCTCAGAAACTTGCGACAAATGTTTTCTCTAATGAAAAACTGTAATTATCATTCGTAAATTCAAACAAATTGTAGTTTAAAATGAAAATTAACATCACTATTTTTTATTCATTTATTTAAACTTTATGTACAGAAAAGAAATATATGAGCAAATCGGCAGGCTTATTGCTTAAACTAAATATTTTCAAACCAACCAAAAACAGCCACACTTGGCTTGAACATTTAAAAAACATAAATTACAAATTGACATTTAAAAAAACATAAATTACAAAAGATGATAAAAAGGGAGTTTAGAGAAAAAGGAGAGGGAAAAACTAAGGGAGGAGGTTTGATGGACAGTTAGGATTCTAACGATATATAGTAATGTCTAGGACGTTTAAGAAAGTAATTTTTTTTATTTATTAAAATATATTTTTTGATAAGAGTAGCATTTATTATTTATCTTGTCTTTATCTCCAACGATTATAGATAATCAAGTGGATTTTTTTTTCTCTAACAAAAAAAATGTGAGACGAGCGAATTATCTCTCTCTCTATATATGGATACAGTCCGAAAAATGTTTATGGGGTCCCCAAGGTTTTATATATACAACAAAATAAGCAGATATATTCCTATATTTGTCACGAATTTTTAAAAATATCCATCTAAGTGGTTTTGGAATAATAATTCCGTCATCAGGTCAAATGTAGATTAAAATGAAATTTTTACGCTCTCACATTTATACAAAAATAAAATTCGGAAGGAGAGAGAAAATATTATTTTAATCTATAAAAAAAGTACTTATATCATACCGTAACAATTTAATTTTAATGTACGTTTGACCCGATGATGGAATGATTATTCCAAAACCAGATGTGACGAAGTAGTATTTTTTAAAGTGGTATTACACAAAGTAAACGACGAATGATAAGGAGAGTGTTAAATTACCGTACCACAAAGTTAACAAATGCTTTTAACATACATAATATTTTCTGGAATACATGAATTAATGCTGAAATCGATATTACTTTTGGGTGATTATATTATACCTACTCGATAGGGGATTCTATTTTTTCACGCTTTAGAGACAAAAATGAGACGCGATGTGAGAACATAAAAAGTACCATTAATTTTTTTCAAGAGACCATTTACGAAAGTAGAATATAAACTGCTGTATTCCACTTTCAGGGCGTATAGGATTTTTCATGACTCGCTGTTTGGGATTCTAGTTCATGTAAAGCTGATAATCTGTAAATAATCCCAATGGGAGAAAAACGCCGATCTTTAGTGTAACGTAAAGATAATGGCGAAACGTGACGGAGTTGGCGATGAATAATAAATGTAGGAATTAAACGGAACGACTGTCTTTGGTTTATCTGCCCGACTACGCCACTGGAGAGAGTGCTTATCTTCATCTAGTCCGACATTCTACATTAGTGGTTCAATGTAGAATGTTGGACTAGATGAGGTTACCTTTCCGGGAGTACAAAAATTGATGTCCGCCTTTCTCTGGGGAGTGGGTTCTTTTAACATGAAAAAAAATCTTCATTAAATTTGTGTATTATGAAGATAAAAATTATGTTAAAATATTTATATAAAAAAACACCTATTCGAAATATTTTTCAATTATGACAAAATTACACACAAATATCCACAAATGTCATTGCTAAACAAGTTACATCATCCTAACTGACAGGCGGACTCCGACGTTCATTAACGTCGATACTCCTTTAAGGAAAATTCGCACTGACGTTCATTTACGTCCGTACTCCCGGACAGGTTAACCGGTGTTCCGCGAAGACTGGAGCTCTTCGAGCTTGTTGCAAGTGTTCCGCGAAATTACGAAAGCCAAAATGTGTCAATGTGCCGGGATGTGGTCCCGTGGTTAGTGTCGCGGACTCTTGAGTCAGAGTTTCACGGTTCGAACCCACTCTGCCACAATCTGATACCTATTTCTAAGAATGAGCCGCAAAGGCTCATTGTTAGAAATGAATATGTTTAATTCTAGTGCATATTTTTCCTCGGCTCGTTACGCATGTTTGTGCTGAAACCTTTAGTGCATGTTGGTCTTCGGGTCTTCGGGTCGGGGATAAAGGTTAGAAGAAGATGAAGAGAAGGAAAAAGAAGTACTAGTTATTCACAAATCTGACATTTTTTTCATATTTCATCATAAATAAAGAAGAATGTGGAATTCTCAGTGTTTACAGGGCTTATAACTTGTCGTACGCTGGTTAAGTGATCACTTTACACACATGTAACATTCTCCATTCTTTTCATGATTGACAACCCACTACTCAAATTTTGGAAGTCATACATATATAGAAAGCCATTATTTCATTATAAAATTAAACCAGCCTATGACGGTCGTCAGCCCCGTAAATGCCCAGACTTCCATATTCTTCTTCGTGTTTGATGAAATGTCAAAAAATAATATCGTTCAATTACAATATAAAGTGCAAGTTCTACTTAAAAATGTGTTTATTTTTTTAGTAGTGAAATGTGTATCAAGCTTCGAAACATTTTCTGTCTTTTCCTTAGTCTTGTAGACAACCTAATGGGACTTCTCGCTACTTTCCGCGGTCTCTTTATAACACCCGTGGGATATGCTGATCTAATAGCTTTACATAAAAAATTCAAGGCTTTAAAAAAGTTTAGTTTTCTTTCATTTCAGGGATTAATTTCAACCGACCCAATTGAAGCCAACGAAGAAGTCACTTTACATTTCAGTTCTGCACATAAATGCCAAAGCTATCGGATAGAGAAAGAAAACTCTTTTGGGCAGCTTTGCTTGTTGATTGTCAACGAGCCATAACGTTAGTAAAAGATCCCCGAGGGTAGGTAACTTACTCCTTTTAGGTTTAAAAAAAGCCCTTTTTTGGTAATATTGACTTTCAAACGAAACGGAACGACAACCGGAATTAAAATTCCAAAGTGGTTTTAAATAACCGTCTGGAATATATGAAATTTATGAAAAATGTAAACTAGTTTTTATTTTGATTTTTTTATCTTTTTTTGTGTGTTTATGTGATTAAAATAAATGAAAAAATAAATATCATTAAGTGGATTTTTGTTTTTGTAGTAACGATGTATCATAAATATGTTGTTATTTAAATCTGTGTTAGGAACAGGAGGGATAATTTATTGTGGGCCAGTCAGGAACTTCTCATCCTTTGCTCATTGCTGGGAGGAAACCACGTAAAACTCCTCAGGAGAAGGCGGACTGTTGACTGTCATCAGCAGACCTTCTGTTCCACTAGAAGAGGGTTCGGCATTTTTAGTCCTAGTTTGGTTTATGTAACCAATGTCCTTCACTATTTTTATCAATGTAAAGTTAATATTATCTTAACTGCGTAGTTCCATTTGAGATTGACGCCCACCTCTTACCTAACATATATCGATCACTCCTTTCAACAACGTCATATATCAAAAATCGTAAATTTTCAGTTGTGCATGTTTTCGGAATGCCCAGAAAATGTACTGCATATATCCCAGCAAATGCGCTTATTTTTAACTTTATATATACTTGCTACAGGGGAGAAAGTGTTGTTTTTGCATATTGAAGAAAAGGTATTATTTAATTATTTTTTTGAATATTTTTTTATTTAATTTATTTATTTATTTTAAACTTCATGTACAAAAAATAAATAAATACATTGGCGGGCTTATTTCTAGAAAGCAATATCTTCCAACCAACCAAAAACAGACCAGTGATATTATAAATATACTTGTTCCTTCCAAATTTTTGTATTTTTTTATAAGAATTTGTGCATTAAAATTGTTTTCATAAATGTATGCGAGAAGAACAAAGAGACGCAGTTCATTGACATTCATTTTGTTTATAATATTGTCCTCAACACATGTACCTCCTTTAAAATCGTATAAAGGGGTGGAAGACAAATTTTGTGGGCTCAGATAAGATTAAAATTCAAACGTATACCTATACGTCGCGCTCTCTCTGTGTCTATTGCCATCGTTTTGTTCTTCTCGCCCTTATAACTTTTATAATTTTCGATAAATAAATAATGATCTTCATTTGCACGATTCCGTCTTCCTCATCATTAGTGTTCCAGTACCGTTAGTAGTAACAATACTAAATATTTTTCAAATGGAGAAAAAACAATCAGATTTTCCCTAAAAAGATCTGTTGCACAGTACGAAATTCAATAAGTGGCTTGATATTTATTTTTAATACATTTTATTATATTTTTAAACTTTGAAAACGATTTCCTGAAAAATCATGTTTTTTGATAAATGACGTTGTTGAAAGGAGTGAATTATATCTCCCTGGACTCAATTACGCAAAGGTTATCATGATATTAGATTATAAACAGAATTACCTAATTTGTTTAATCACGTCAATACATCTGGGAACGGTTTAATCAAGCATTTGATATTGAGTTCAAGAGATACTTAATGATATGTTAGGTTGACTTCGCAGTTTAATTTGAAACCATAATTATGTTCGAGCCACTACAGGATGGCGCAAAATTACCCTATCGGAGGATGTTATATTTTTTTTGCAAATGGCGATGTACGTCAATCATATTTGATTTTTGTAAACAAGAATGCTGCAGAATACAAACAAACCAAGAGTGGTGCAAAATCAATCATCATATTTTGTTTTTGAATATTTAAAAAAAAAAAAAATTAAAAAAAATTGAATTGTGAGGATCTTTATTTGGACCTTTGCTATATTATTGTTATAAGGGATAACCGGCAAAGCCTCTATTTTTAGAGGCTTGTCTGCAGGTAGGATAGTAAGGATAGGGAAGGTAAATGTAAAAAAAATCATCACAAACACTCAGACCAATTGAAAATAAATCTTTCTTGAATTTATTTTGAAAATGGCGAGAATCGAACCCGCGACACCAGTTTCGCAGACGAGCGTCTACCCAACTACGTCACTGCACCTGTCGCCAGTGTAAATACAAATTTTTGCCCGTTTTATCAATCTGTTTGCATACTGCAGCTGTCTTGTTTACAAATATCAAATATGATTGACATACGACGCCGTTTGCAAAAAAATAAAACATCTTCCGAGAGGGTGATTCATTTTGCGCCAGTCTGTAGTTTATTCTGGCATCTCTCCTAAAAAGTCTTCATATTTTCACCTTCCCTCACATTTCTACTTTGATCATTATTATTACACAACTTTTATATTCCTTTTGCGATAATCCGCTGAAAGTAATAAGAAGTAATTAACAGAAACGTTGTAAATAAATGTAATAAGATAATGTCAAATTAAATACCACCCCGATAGGAACAAATCGTTGATATTTTTTTCATAGTTAATACAAAAACGGTGTTTTAGGAAAAAAAATCAATTATGTTAAATGTTACCTGGGTCAAAGAAAATAATGTTACTCTATTGTTTAATGTATTGCTTTATTATATGTTTTCTATGTTTTATATAAAATTTCTTTTAATTTTAATGTATTTTTTTGGAAAATTGACCCTTTTACTCCCTTCCTCACGCACACACTCCCAATCTTATTTTGATTTACCTCTTAATGTTTTTAATAGTTATTATAACATATATGTGGAATTGTTTAATTTGGATTTATTTTTGTTAATGTAATGTAAGGTTTATTGATTGTTAATGTAACTTTTTTTATTATATACTTTTTTAAATGTAAAGCTGTACATTTCTCGAACAAATAAAATATACAAATAAAAATATGATTGGTTTTGGCCGTATAAAGATAAATATTTCATATTAAGTACGGTTTTAATTTTCAAAACCTAAATTAAAAGCGTCATCCTCGATCCATGAAAAGGCCTCTAAAATTATTTCCTTGTGGAATCTTCAAATATAATTCTTACTTTTATGAGCAAAAACGAACTGAAAATTATAATTTAAGGGTTATTTAAAATATAATAACCTGACAAGAGAGGAATTAAGGGAAGGATATCGCAATTATTACATTCTTTGACGGTAAGTATTCCAATTAGTTCTCCAATTAGTACGATTGTGAGAAATGGAATCCAATTGACGATAAGCAGGTATGTGATTAAGGATTTATCGGATATTGAATGACTAAAATTAACTATCAAATTACGAACAGAAATGTGTACCGTCTAAATGAGCGTTTCATATATTTTTTTCACTTCACGACACATAAGGAAATATAATTTGTTCTGCAGCACACTTAATAAAAATGCCTTTAAAAAGGAAATGTACATACTTTACTTATTTGAATAACCGAAATTGTAAAAAAAAAACACTTTTTTTTCCGACATGAGTAATATTTATTTTATTTTAACAACTAGTTTCAGAAGCTGTAGATGCTTTCATCTTCGGGTCTAAATATACGCTAAAGCATAAATAAAAATAAGTGTTTCTTGAATGTTTTTCGCAGAGGCTTTGTAGCACATTTTATAAACTTTATAAAATAAAATTACTTCGTTTTAACCACTTTTTATTGGTACGCTTTTTACAACCGGTTTCAACAAGGACCTTGTCATCATCAGGGTTTTTGTACTAAATTCTAAAACATTGAAATACTCATAGTTAGGTTGTAGATAATTAGCCTTCCCTTACGATACCAAAAACTTCCACGCACTCCATAACACCATATGAAAATGTGATTTAAAAAACCTGAAAAACTCCTAAATGTTACTTTTATTGAGCATTGCGCAGCAAATGCGTCCACTCCGGACGACAACATTGAGAGCTACAAATGGAATTGTCAAAAATAAAATAAATAAAACTCAAGTGGAAAAATACTTGTTTTTTACCACTTGAGTTGTATTTATTTTATTTTAATGACTAGTTTCAGAAGCTGCAGATACTTTCATATTCGCGTCTAAATATACGCTAAAGCATAAATAAAAATATTGTTTTTCTTTTACAATTTCATCATGTCTTACTATAAAGTGAATGCTGCACAATAAATTAAATAAATATCATCATAGTGTTAGTTTTTTTAATAAATATATTTATTTTAATTTATTTATTTTGCATAAAACACCAATTGAAATAAAGTGCGCTCACCAAGTTTCCCGTACCGAAAGCACATTTTTCAATACGTATTAATAAAACTATATAAAAGACTGGAAATAATCCAGAAATGGTGATATAAAATATATTAAATATACATAGATGTCGAATTTATTTAAAATATAATAAATTTATTAAAATGAACTGTTTTATGTTTCTTTCTTCTCAGCACATTTTAGACTTCTTCGTTATCGAGGTGGTGCGGCACACGCTTTGAAAGTCACTAGTCTAGACAATAAATAAATACATAGTGTCCGAAAAAGTTTCATTATTTGTATAACGCCTTAGTCAATTTCATTATTATACTTGTCCTTTCTTACTACAATGGAGTAACTCAGACATTCTTAAAATAAATAGAAATATCTCTCTGAAGTGTGCTACAATGGTCGTAATTTATGTTCGAAACAATTTATCGATTACCGCAACAGAGCAAGCAATTTCGAGAGCAGTACGCTCTACGCCGAATTCGATTACTCGAGACTTTTTTTGTTCATTGGGATTATGTAAAGCCAAAAGCGTACACAAACAAGTCTGGATAGCTTAAGTTAAACATTTGAGATTAAATGTATCGCCTACTTTCGAAATCCGCCAGATCCATGTAAGTCGATTTTCCAAAAAATGCAAAATTCACCGGATAACATTTATATTTATAAGATTTGTCTATCTTTAGATAATACATTGTGAAATAAAGAATTTAAACATTTTATAAGATTTTTTTATCAGTATTTAAAAAAATACACGAAACACAAACTGATCATGACGTCATCTTAAATTTTGACCTATCTCCGCTCTCTGATTGGCCGATATGGGTCAGAAGGCAAGTTCCATGAATATAGCGGAATTTGAAATACAACACTGTTAAGTATTTTTAGCAGGGTTTTTAAGTATGTAAATATTTTAAACAATAAAACCCACAATTGGCATTCCGATAAAGTATTTATTTTAAAATCTTATAAAATTGGATCTGGCAGATTTTGAAGGTAGGCGACAGAAATATATTCCATACATATAGCAAGACAACATTTAAAGGGTCAAATAATAAATTGTGGAAGGGGGTCGAAGTTGTTGACGCACTTTGAGGGGTTTCATAAACATCATAATGAAAAACCTTTCAAATTAAATTGATGTTTGGGGTTACCATTAACTTTTTCTTAGTCAACATTGATTTGGTATTAACTTTGTGGAAAACCATTATGATTTTAATATAAAAACTTCAATCAGATTACCTTTGAGTTTATTTGAAGTATATAATATATTTACATTTTAAATATTAAAATCAGATAGTTATTTTAAGGGTCTATTAAGTTGTTTAGTTTATTTTGAAAAAAATCTTGACAGTTTGAGACCAATAATGTTAGTATTTACAACATTTTGAGTGTGTCCAAATACTTGTTCACAAAATCTGGATTATCTCCAATTACAGGAGTTATTTTCATATTATTTTTTGACATCTCATCAAAGATGAAGAAGAATATGGAAGTCTGGGCATTTACGGGGCTTACGACCGTCATAGGCTGGTTTAAGTGATCACTTTACACAAATGTAACATTCACCAATTCTACCCATTATTGACAACCACACCACTCAAATTCTTGGAAACTCTACATATGTATATAAACCAATTTAGAAACCTTGTTCATGAATCACTAGAACTTCACTAGAGACATCTATTGGTGAGATGTAAAGAAGCTTTTTACTAAGCAGAAACTCTTATATTAGTATGTGAGATCCGAATCCTGGATTAATCACACACATGAGAAACGCCAGAAAATACCATTTTCATTTTTATTATTAAGCTTATAATTTGACCAGATAATTTATTTACAACATTTTGAGTGTGTCCAAATACTCGTTCACAAAATCTGGATTATGTCCAATTACAGGAGTTATTTTCATATTATTTTTTGACATCTCATCAAAGATGAAGAAGAATAATGTTCGTGATAATCATTTTTTTTTAGTTTTTTGATACTGCCAAAACAAGGCGAAATAATTGTCACGAACTTAATTTTTCCTTTTGATGTTTAATAAAAAATATTTAACTTAGTAGACCTTAAAAATCAGTGTTTGATTGTAATATTTAATGTATACATAAATTATGCAGTTCTAAAAAACAATAAATTTTTTGGATGTTTCCAAATCCTTGTTTATAAATCTGGATTACTTAGGAGTTTTTCTTACATTTTGATATGTTAGCATAGATGAAGAAGAATATGGAAATCTGGATATTTATCGGGCGTATGACCTGTCATTGGTTACAAAGAAAAAGACAAAAAAGGAGTATAGTTGTCAATCATCGGTAGAATGGTGAATGTTACATGTCACTCACTCCTTTCAACAACGTCAAATATAAAAAAATCGTCAATTTTCAGTTGTGCATGTTTTCAAAATGCCCATATATCTAAAAACTTGATTTTTCAGGAGATCGTTTTTAATGTTTTAAATATAAAAAAATGTATTTAAAATAAATATCTAGCCACTTTTTGAACTTTTAACTACGCAACAGATCTTTTTAGGTAAAACCTGAATGTTTTTTCTCAATTTTAGAATATTTAGTTTATTAAAAAATAAACAAACAATACATTTTCTTAAAAATGCAAAAACAATACTTTTTGCCCTATGGCGGGTAAATATTAAGTTAAAAATATGCCACTTTTGCTGGGATAAAGTACATTTTCTTGGCATTCCGAAAATATGCACAATTGAAAATTAACGATTTTTGAGATATGACGTTGTTGAAAGGAGTGAGTGATATGTTTTATTTTAATTTTTAAATTATATTACTTTACTTCTGACTCATCTGAATATGTTTTCGGGAAGATAAAAAAAAAAAATTTAATTTCATGAAAAAAAGGTAAACCTTACGTTACGAAAACTCTAGTTACGGACAAAAATTCCAACTCAAAAAATCTTGATTTGCGAACAGAATTTCGGGTAATAAAGAGCCACCGTTATCTTAAGACAGATTCATAATGAGCAGCTAACGACAGTGAACATAGGCGCTTCAGAGATAAGGAAGGAGAGATCATGTCTGTAATACATCCGTCAATTGGACGTAAAACAACTTGATTCAGATATTGAAGTAGTCAAACTTTATTAACCTATTAAATGCGAGTGTATAACTCCCTCTATATCAGGGATGACGAACCTTTTTGAGCCTGAGTGCCAATTTGAATTATATTGTATTAATTCTAAATCTACAAAAGTTTCCGGAAATATGAAGTTCCTGAAAAAATAGGTAAACCTCACGTTACGAACATTCTAGTTCCAAACATTTTTTTTGTTCAATATGATATGTCACGTGCCTCATACTATCGAAATAAGAATGCATAAAATGTTAATGCAACTTTTTTTAAAATATGAACAAATCATTAATACATCGAAAAAAAGATGTACTTATTAATGGCAAAATAAAATAGGTAAATAAAAACTAGACTTAATAAAAAATGCAAAACACTTGAAACTAGTATTAAGATTTTTGTTGTTGGGTGCTAGATGCAATTTTTCTAAAATCGGGTTCAAAGCTGTCAGATTTTAATATATTGAAATCAGTAGTACTTTCATCTCTAAGTCTAAACTTTTAATTGATTTTTTTGCGAAATAACTTTTATTTTATTCTCTTCATTCGCGTGCCATGCAAAATCGTCTCGCGTGCCAGAAGTTTGCATTTCCTGCTCTATATTATTATTATGTATTTGCGAGATTTCGTATTGCGAAGTAGTGGTTTGAAGCTTGCTTTATCTTGAGGATGTCGTAAATAATTTTATTATCTTTTGAAGCGAGTGCCTCGCGTATATGCATATGTAAAATATATTAATACTTATGTTTATATTATTATATAAATATGTACATATATAATTTCTATGTTTATCCTTGTAAAATGCATGATAATATTTCAACACTTGGAAAAATATTTCTCAAATAGTGTGTTTGTTATGTTTCAGAGAATACAGAACTTCCCCATACTAGTGTGCAGTGTAAGAGGTCGTCAACCAAATGTGTCCAGATCCAAATACATATTCTTATATATTATTTGAATTCATATACAAAATCCATTTCTAACATAAAATTATATCAAATCATGCCTTCAACCTTTACCACAACATACATGTACTTATTATTATAATACAATACTTAAACACAGAGAGAATAAGAGAGAGTAACTAAAAAACTCAAAATAACTTGTGGATGAATTGAATGTGATGACTAAAAAGCTGCTTTCAACGTTTAAAAGCTATAGGAATGATGGAAAATGGGTTTTTTATGAACAAAATAAAAAAAAAATATCACTAAGCATTGAGGGTAAAAGAACACTCTTTACCGATTTATTTTATTTGTTTAAAACAAGGTTTATTTAGAAGCAAAACACAAAAAAACGTAATTTCGATTCATAAAAAAAGTGCAAAGTGCATACACGAACTCGAGTAATAATAGAATGTCGTCAAGGACGCGGTTTCAGCCAACTTATAAAAATATCCGCTATAACTGTGTACTTCAATTAAGTTATGAATTAGGGCCATAGGCTCATTGCATTAAAACACTCTCCTTAGTATCCATTATTTGTTTGTGTAATACCACTGTGTAATTCAATAGAGTATTTTTTTATAAAAGTGGTATTAAACAAAGAAAAAAATGGATGATAAGGACAATTTTTTATTACCATACCACAAAGTTATCAGTGCTTTTAATATACAAAATATCATATATTTTTTTTTTAATTTTAATAAATTTTCACTAAAACGGGTCGCTTAGTCATATTTAAAACTATAAAAAAGCTGTTATCCATATTATCTACTTTTTACAATCAATTTTCTTATGTCATAAAAAAGAATTGATGAAGAATAATTATATGATTCCTTACCTCGCCTCATTACTGTAAGTGAGATGGCCAAATGTTATAAGTCGTAGTGATTCTCCTTTTCTTCGTACCCAGGATACCTAGGGAAAGAAAACAAGTTTAAAAAAATGCATGCTGTTGTAGTGATTGTCCTGATGAAGAGACAGGTACGTCTCAAAACCGGTAGACAAAAATCTCGGTGAGTGTTTATATACTAATATTACTAATATTTTTGTAAGAAAAAAATATAAAAACCACTAACTACTAATTAAATGCTTTTTACCGCAGAAGCTCTAAAGCTTATCAAGAAACAAATAAGGATCATAACCAGAATCGTATACCTAAAGGTGGAGACTGACCGGAGCATTTCGTCGCAACATAACGTCGTAACATCACTATGGATGGAGCGCTCGGCTCGCTGTACCGACTGCCTGAATGCTCGCATCGTTACGTGTTACGTTACGACGAAATGCTCCGGTCAGTCTCCACCTTAACACTGCATATTAAGGAAGCACATATCGAAACTTGGACTGTGTGATTCCCCAGTCTGCAGATTTTGTATGGAAGGTGGAGAAGAACCCATCCACATTTTTATACATGTGACGCACTCGTTCGCAATCGTAGTCATATCCTTGGAGGGCCACTTCTGGTCTTCGATAAGTTAAAACTTTTAACACGTCAGGTTGTGATCCTGTGGTTAGTGTTGCGGACTCTTGAGTCAGAGTTTCTCGGTTCGAGCCCACTCTGCCACAATTTGATAAGTACCTATTTTCAATAATGAGCCGTTTAGGCTCACAGAAAAGTATAAAATTGAAGTATTTTTGTAAATGATAAAATCACAAAAACTTCTCTTTAAATAAAATACTACGACAGGTTGTGAGTTATGACACAGAGGGAGGTCACAATAGACTTTATATGGTCGCAGTAACACAAGGAATCCAAGATCCCTTGACCTCTTCTATATATATAGGTATATATATAAAAAAATACTTTAAATATTTTTTTTAAAAAAAGATAATTTTTTTAAACGAAATTTTCTTTTAAGAATGATCAAGCAAAATTTACCGTCTTGTCTTTAAGATCGTTAACCCTGCAATGCAGAAGCACATCCTGCCCCAACTGGGCCGTAACCGTGGTGGCGTTGCTTGGGTCCTGGAAGAACGGCAGCATCTCCTCCGTGCTGGTTGGGTAGTCCTCGTCCGGGGTGGCGCCTGGGGTCGGCTGGGTCCCCTTGGGCGGGTCCTGCGGCAGGTACCCCCTTGGTACGTGCAGCTGCACCTTGGAGGACAGCCACGGGGTCTGACTGACCCCAAACTCTCCCGGGGGGGTTTGTTTCATCACTGAAACAATTTTAAAAAATCATCACGCTGATTTTCCATACGGGTAGGCAGAGATGAAGCGCTTGTGCACTACATGGAATTTTACCGTCCGGCACTTCAGTTGGCGTGATAAAACGATGATTGGCTTGGATTGACTTGTGTTTTTTGTCCATCTTTCCTCGGATCAGTGCTTTTGATCGGTGCGTAAATACGGTGCGCGTAAATTCGATCACGCTAAACTGTCGCTTTTATTTTTCAAAACCGGACTGCCGGACGGTGAAATTCCGTGTAGTGCACGTGCGGCATTTTAAGCGCTTGTCCAACATTCAAAATTTTACATCAAAATATCATTTTTATAATTTTAATAAAAAAATTATATTAAATCATGGGTTTCAACCCTTGCTTTGTTGTATACGTAAAAACAT
Organism: Brachycentrus maculatus; assembly: GCF_059751285.1. Lineage (NCBI taxonomy): Eukaryota > Metazoa > Arthropoda > Insecta > Trichoptera > Brachycentridae > Brachycentrus > Brachycentrus maculatus. The sequence goes on along the minus strand of NW_028281032.1, from coordinate 218,260 downwards.
AATTTGTTAAGCCTTCCACCATTCTGATGATATCAATAATGACGAGACTCGTCATTTGTCAAATACATAAAATAAAAGTAAAAAACTTAAAGTTTATAGTGGTGTTTTTTTTCTTCCAAAAATAAACAGTGTATCATGGCAAGTAGCATAATAAACAATGAATGATAGCAATAATAAACACTGAATCATGGCAAGAATAAACAATTAATCATAGCAAGCGGCCTTGTGGCAGTATTGATAAATGAGGCCATGTAAAATCCAAAATTATTTATTATTATTATGATGAGAAAATTAGTTTCCACTTATTCTATACTTTTCTATTTTAAGTTGAGTTGGTCAAATTTGATAAATATGTTTTGTATTTAACTTAGGATGGTAAAGATAAGGAAAACAAATGTGAAAAATATATCATAATCGCTCACTCCTTTCAAGAACGTCACAAATCATAAATCAAAAATCGACATTTTTCAGTTGTGCATGTTTTCGGAATGCCCAGAAAATATACTATATTCCAGCAAAAGTGGCATATTTTTATCTCAATATTTACCCGCTACAGGGCAAAAAGTGTTGTTTTTGCATTTTGAAGGAAAGGTATTGTTTAATTATTTTTTTAAATATACTATATATTTTTCAAAAGAAGAAAAAAACATCCAGGTTTTACCTAAAAAGATCTGTTGCACGGTAAAAAGTTTAATAAGTGGCTTGATATTTATTTTAATACATTGTATTATATTTTTAAACTTTAAAAACGATCTCCTGAAAAATCAAGTTTTTTGATTTATAACGTTCTTGAAAGGAGTGAGCGAAATATCCAGACATTAAAAATAAATCTTACTTGTGAGGAAATTGAACCCGCGACGCCAATTTCGCGATTGAACCTCTACAAGACTCTACGGCACCAGTCTCTTAATTAAAAATAAACACAAAAAAGTTCACTCACCGACTAAGGAGCAGGATGGCACGTGCAGCAACAGCAGCAACAATAGCAATACCCCCACCCCCCGCCAAGCCACGCCTCCCCACCACATGATACCCCGCATCACTCCTCCACTTCCTGGACCATCATCCCGCGTGGTGATCTCACTGAAACAATTAAAATGTCACATTGAAGAGCTTTTTATTTCAGCAATATTAAAAAATTAGGTCACAAAAATATTTTTCTAATGTCTAATTCTAATGTCTTTGCACTGTTCCGTGTCTGTCTGCTGTGCTGGTCAGGGTTTTGGAGGCGTTTGTGTATCGGCCAATGTCGGTTCGGATTCGGATCTAGCTGACTAACTAAACGAACTAACAGTTAATCCTTTTCACTGCCTACACTGGGGAACTTCTAGAAAATTTGGTGGTGGAATTTGGTTTTACACGTGTAACATTCACCAATTCTACCCATTTTTGACAACCACACTACTCAAATTCTTGGAAGTTATATATATATGAACCAATTTTGAAACATTGTTCTTGGATCACTAAAACTTCACTAGAGACATCTATTGGTGAGACGGAAAGAAGCTTTTTATTGAGCAGAAACTCTTTTAATTATAAGCTTAAATGATAAAAATGAAAATGATATTTTCTGGCGTTTCTCATGTGTGTGATTGTAATCCAAGATTCGGACCTCACATACTAATAAAAGAGCTCTGCTCAATAAAAAGCTTCTTTCCATCTCACCAATAGACGTCTCTAGTGAAGTTCTAGTGATTCAAGAATAATGTTTCAAAATTGGTTCATATATATAGAACTTCCAAGAATTTCAGTAGTGTGGCTGTCAATAATGGGTAGAATCGGTGAATGTTACACGTGTGTAAAGTGTTCACATAAACCAGCCTATGACGGTCGTCAGCTCCGTAAATGACCTGACTTCCATATTCTTCTTCATCTTTGATGAGATGTAAAAAAAAATGGTATCACATTTAGAAAAAATATAATCACATCGCTGATTGTGATTTTATGCCATGGACACGTTTTTGTATTCATCTCTCCTGCCATTGGCTCCCTTGTATACTACATATGGCGTTATTTGGATAATTTATTACTTTTGTAACGTGGATAATGGTTTCCCATTAAAAAAGTCCTTCAATATTTTTTACTTCCTCTTTTTCCACATTTTTTAAAAGGTTTGATATACCGGATTTATCTATGATCTCGTTTTATTAACTGTGAGTAAAGCCTGTTTTTGTATTCATAAAAGTTTTTATAGAAATCACGTTAAAAATAATATTAGAATATTAATTAGGAAAAATGAGAGATAAGATGTTTTAATGATATTCATAAGGTTTTAATAAAAATAATAAAACCCTTATCTGCACCCCAATGGTGCATAGGGCACTGCTACAAACGCAGTTTTATCTCAATCGTTTACACATGAAGGAAAGGTGATCAGCTCTCCGTTTCAGGTACCAGTCCAGGGTAATATTGAATAAATATTACAGTGAAAAAATCACTTGTATTTATTTGACCCCCCTTGGGAATCTGGGACCTCCAGAACGGTAGCCGAGCGTGCTGACCATTACACTACGGAGGCGGACCATTACACTAAGGTTTTAAGCAAATGAATTTAATTTAATTCTAATAAAATATTCAAAATTTCAAAAATTGTAATAGAAATTCTTGAAATTCTATTATAATCTTCCATTCAATCAGCATTATGTTTTCTATTGATTTTAAAATACATGGAAAATTATCTTCACTTTTTATTTGAATTTCAATATGTCTTTATAAACAGTAACTTTGTATTAAATTCTCGTTGCTGAACACATAAATTTAAAGTATCTTTTAAGAGGTAAATTATACTGCTACTGTGCAAGTTCGACATCTCCATATGATGTTAAAAATATATATTCTTAAAGCATAAAATTTAATAACGTAACTAGATGTGTTGCATATTTTTATACGAAGAAAATTCTTACAATATTATAATAAGACATAGGTAAATAAAAACCCGAATAATAAGTTCTAACTAAATTCTGTCATATGTATAAGTTTGTATGCAGATTATGTATGAAGATGATGTGCAAAAACAGATTGGTGTGGCGTTCTATCATCTCTGCCTCACCCTGCGGAAGGGTTTGAAAGTTAGTTTGTTAGTTAATTAGTTTTAGATATTGAATAATGTTTCAGGGAATGCTTTCGATAATTTGTTAGCATGTTGAATTATAAAATAAAAAGAATGTAAAAAAAAAAAACAAGTTTCTTACGGCGAAAAATGATTTTTTGCGAGGTATTTCTACGTCAGTCAGTCACTCTTTCAGCAAATGTAAAAGCGTGTTTCAAAGAGAAAAATCGATATCCCAATTAGTTTTTATGTCGCTTGGATCTTCATTCATTTTCCTCTCCAATATTCCGCTTCAATATACGGGTAAGAGAGAAATAAAGAAACGAAAACAGCTTCACAGTTTGTGTCAAAGAGAACGCTTAAAATAGAATGTATGTACACAAATGTATACTATGACATTTTATTCAGATTTCCTATAAGTGTTCCTTAGCGCTTTTAATAATGATAGTGACGAATTTAAGGCATATTATTTTTTGACATCTCATCAAAGACGACCGTCATAGGCTAGTTTAAGTGATCACTTTACACACGTGTAACGTTCACTAATTCTACCCATTATTGACAACCACACTAATCAAATTCTTGAAAGTTCTATATATATGAACCAATTTCAAAACATCTTGATCTTTGATGAGATGTCAAAAAATAATATGAAAATAACTCCTGTAATAGGAGATAATACAGACTTTGTGAACAAGTATTTGGACACACTCAAAATGTAATTTTGCAAATATAAGGCATGTTTAAATATTATTATATTAGTATAATAGTGGACAGAGACAAGTGGCTGACACTACAAGGCGCTGCCTTTAGAAGATGATGATGATGATAATAGTATTTTTCAATATTTTTATCAAGATTTATATGTAATGGGCATTAATTTTTTTTATTACTTTTTAAATTTCTTTAGGGAGTTTACTATGTCCTGTCATTCTCCGGTCCACGTGGGAGGTGGAAGACCAGCTATCTCTCAGTCGTTTAGGTGGTCTTCCTGAGTGTCTGATCCCGCTTATGCTGCTGTCCGCTGCTATCCTCACCACTCGATCCGAACTCGCTCTTCTCACATGATTTCTCCAGAAACGTCTTCATTCTCTTCCCCATCACACAACATCTTCGAGATCGCTTTTTTTTTCCTTTTTTTTAAAGAAAGAAATTCGTGTTTATACTAATAAATAAAAAAATGGTATTTAAGTGTTTTATTTCATATCTAATTAATATTATGTAATTTCATTTATTGATTCGGCAGTCACTTTGTGGTAAAATCTATCCATTTTTAATTAATGTTTTACTTAGTAAATACCACTATTTCTTTAAATCTACTGTGACACGTGTTTCGATGCATACCGCATCATTTTCAAACACCGTGTTTGAAAATGATGGGGAATGCATCGAAACACGTGTCACAGTGGATTTTAAGAAATAGTGGTATTTACTAAGTAAAACATTAATTAAAAATAATATTATGTATGTGAGTTATTTGATACGTATGTATATTATGATATAATTTCATTTGCTTGTATGGTTATTGGTTGAGTGCCGATTTGGCAAATGGATATCTCTATTCCAAATAATAATGAAATCGAATTGTTTCTTTGTCAATAAGTTCCCTTATGTTTATACAGAATAATAAGGTTCGAAGTGCGTGACTTTTCTCGGATACTATCCTCTCCAATTTGCTGGAAAGATGAAGGGGATGATGCTGGACATGGGGGAGGGGGGGAGCTTTCACTGCTATGCGTAATAAAACGTTTATTTAGTAAAGAGATCTGTTTATTTCAGATTCAAATGTGTATGTTGACACAGTGGGAATAAGCCTCCGACTAATGATATTTTGTGTTTATTTTGTAGTTTTAAGACTAATTTTATGATTATCCCTTACTAATTCTCGGTGTAATTTTTAGTTGCTATTTAATTGATCCTTGGGTGCTATGTACAAGTATTTATCAGGAGGTTACATATCAGTTAATCGTTTACTATCTAATTATGGTTTTACTATTTCCTTCTTAGTGTAGGCCTTGTGGTCTACTTTCATTAGGGATTAGCCTCCTGCGATTTCGATTTCTAGCTGCAAATTTTACTATTTTACTTATACTCGTATATATATATATATATATATATATATATATATATATATATATATATATATATATATATATATATATATATATATATACATATATAAAACACGTATGTTTAATAATTGTATGTTTACTAACAAAGGACTGTTGGCGTAATATCTTACAAAATCGTTTATTTTTGTTCTTAATATTTGACGTTTGAGTTGTGAAGATCTCATTTCCATTTTTCCTGATCCAATCTTTCCTACCTGCATAATTCATTAATTTGTTTTCTGTTTCTAACTCATTGCTTCAACATGTCCAAACCATCAGAACACGTCTTTCTATGTACATACAATGTTATAAATAAGCCTGTATAGTGATACGTACGTACGTTTATAGGCAATTTCATAAAAATTTTGTTATGTTAAGTACATTTAAATTATATGCTGACAAGCATATCACTTCTGCACTCCTTGTGCCAGTCTAAGCTAAAACTAAGTTATTAGAGTGAAAATCACTTACATTTATTTTGATAACCCTTGGAATCAAGCCGAAGGTTTCTAACACGATAGCCAAATGCATACACTACTTTACTTATTTAAAAAGGAATTACCCGCGAAGCCTCTGCATTTAGAGGCTTGTCAGTAGGTAGGATAGTAAGGATAGGGAAGGATAATGTGAAAAATATGTCACAAATACCCAGACCAATTGAAAATAAATCTTTATTGAATCTATTTTGCACTTGGCGGAAATCGAACCCGCGACCCTAGTTTTGCAGTCGAGCGTCTATCCAATTACACCACGATGCATGTCCTCGGAAGCGAACACAGAGAATTAATATTAAAAAAGGCTTTTATTGTGGTCTTTACTTTGTGATAATAATAAATGAAATATCTCAAAATATTGTACTCATTTATTTTTTATGCATAAAGGTACCTTGTTAAGATAGCATAGATATTTATGCCTTACCCTGTATGTATAATTTTAGGTACAAATAGGTATAAGTGACAAATAAACAGGCACTATTTGGATCTCATGTGATATTGCTAAAACCCACTTGTGTTATGTATTTCCTGAACTAAGCACTAGAGCTTTTAATGATGGATAATTCTCCTTTGGCTGAAACTGTCACGAAACCTTTTTAGTGAAAGGACTTCTGATAAGATGGATAGTATTTACATCAAATATGTCCTGATCATTCTATACAGCAAATATAAACAATAAACGTTAACCTTCCCTTTCCGGTGTTGTTCATCTAGTACACATTGCTTCTAATAACCATAATATCTCTATTAATATAATTAATACAAGGCTAAGATTTTAGGTATTCCTCCATAACATATTTACGCATTGATTTAAAAAATAACATCAATAATAATCAGAATTTATCGGGTACATCAGAAGTATTATCTATATAAACAGCGCGTGAAGAGTGTGTGGGAACCGCGACACTATGTTCGCATCTCAATCTTGCATATATGCACTGTGTAAGCGTGAGGGCTCAAAGCTCAATGTTCTCTAGGTAGCGGTCAGTTGCTCTTCAGCTCCCGACAAAAGCGAACCTACGCTTGTTTCGTGAGAGTTGTCAGATTGTATTTTAATGTTTTCAACAATTAAATCAAAATTTTATATTTTTTACATCATTTATAATTAATTAAGGGGATTAGCTATGAATGTCCGTATTTTTCCCATTTAAAATCGATAATTTTTTATTGTGTAGTGACTACCCAACACCGGGACGCGCGTTTTATTTTTACCATATCGCTCACTCCTTTCAAGAACGTCATAAATCAAAAATCTTCAATATTCAGTTGTGCATGTTTTCGGAATGGCCAGAAAATATACTTTATCCCAGCAAAAGAGACATATTTTTAACTTAATATTATTTACCCGCTACACGGCAGAAAATGTTCTTTTGCATTTCTAAGAAAAGGTATGGTTTGATTATTTTTTTTAAATATACTTCCTAAATATTTTTCAAATTGAGAAAAAACCTTCAGGTTTTACCTAAAAAGATCTGTTGCACAGTAAAAAGTTCAATAAGTGGCTTGATATTTATTTTTAATACATTGTGTTATATTTTTAAATTTTAAAAACGTTCTGCTGAAAAATCAAGTTTTTTGATTTATGACGTTCTTGAAAGGAGTGAGCGATATGTGAAAACAAATCTGACAATTTTTTTAATACTCGAGGAAGGTTTTGCCAATATTTCAAAGTGTTAGTATATTTAACTGGTATAAAAAAATATAAATATAAAATATTTGTCTTTTGTCGTATTGCTAAGTGCTAGTCAATTATAGTAAAACATCCCTTGTTTTATTGGAATCGTGGACTCGGCTGATATTCCATAAATCAATTTATCGTAGTTACTATTCACGAGACAAACAGCCCTCATCCACCCCCCAAAGCCACCCTTCGTAGTTTATTGAAATGTATTTTCCCGTAGGATACAATATTTCTTTACAATTTAAAGTGGTGACCTAAATCTTCATCTAGAATCAATTGTAGGGCTTATAAGTGCCCGGAAAGTATTACAAGATATTGAAAATAACCTGGGTACTCGAAGATACCAGTGATAAACCGTGTTTTTTTAGATGAAAGATTGAAGTTATATTGATTTTACAGATGATTTTTTAACAAAAAGGGAAATTTCTTCAGGAAGAAGCTGGTGAAGAGCTCCAACCTCATCATGAAACTTCATGTGGAGCACAGATGGATCCTAGACATGTGGTAGTACTGGAGTTCAATGTTGAGATTATCAAAGAGCTGATCTAGCCCGCCTCCGTGGTGTAATGGTTAGCGTGTTTAGCTACCGTGCTGGAGGTCCCAGGTTCGATTCCCAGGGGGGTGAAAATAAATATTAGTGATTCTCTTACTCTAATCTTTATTCAATACAATTTCCAGCGATTTCCAGGGGGGGACCAAATAAATATAAGTGATTCTCTCACTCTAATGTTTTTTCAATTTAACCCTAGACTGGTCCCTGAAGCGCAAGAATGATCACTTTGCCTTCATGTAAGTAACGATCAAGACAACACTGCGTCAATACGATGCAGTGCCCTATGCACCATTGGGTGCGGATAAGGGTTAGAAGAAGAAAATTTTCTCACACCAAACCGATTGTAACAGAGAAATTCATATATTTTGTATATTAAAAGCAATATTAACTTTGTGGTATGGTAATATAATACTCATATCATTCATATCATTCATCGTTCACTTTGTGTAATACCACTTTTATAAACACTTATTCGTGACCTCCGATTTTGATATAATCATTCCAGCATCAGATCATTACAATAAAATTATTACAAAGGGGGAAAGAAAGCAACGATTCCTTTGTCTTCTTTCTCTCTTTCAAATTTTTTTGTCAACTTCAACTTCGAGACCCATATCCGCATACCAATGGTGCATAGGGTTCTGCATCATATAAACGCAGTGTTATCTTGATCGTTATCACATGAAGGAAAGGTGATTAGCCCTCCGCTTCAGGTACCAGTCCAGGGTAATATTAAATAAATATTAGAGTGAAAAAAATCACTTAAATATTTATTTGACCCCCCTGGGAATCGAACTGGGGAACTCCAGAACGGTAGCCGAACGTGCTGACCATTACTCTATTGAGGCGGAATTTTTTGTACAAATATATTTTCGTCAAACCGCAATAAAAATATGGCACAATAATTAGATTACATGATTTTTTTTGTTTTTCTAACATTTTAAATTAATGTAATTGAAAGTGTTGATTAGAATCGCCTTGGAAGCTCGATTGTCGTTCGCGACCTTCGTTATGTTATTCCCATGTTACGCGTACAGAGCCTCAACCTTCACCCGAACAGAATAGCTTTTTACATCCTGCTGTGAGGAATTAATCAAACAGCGTTAATCTTACCCCGTCACGATAAATCTCCTTGCGGCCGCAAGCGGCGGCGCGACGCGGTAGCGCTGCGCCGCGACGCCGAGACGGCGCGAGGCGTCGCGCACGTGATGCGCAAAGCGAGCAGTGCAGCTAGCGAGGCTTATCTCCAAATTAGTCGTCACAAAATCTGAGTTTAGGTAATGAGAAAAATGTTTGTTTACAAGATTAAAGCACTTTAAAGCTTTCAAATTTATGCTATTAACCTCACCTCTACATGGCTTGAATTTGTGCTGCCCACGACGCGTTTTTTGTATGTTAAAAACACAAATAACGCAAATTTTCCTTGAACAAAATTTATGAAATGGATCGAGGAAAACTTGCCATGATCAAGTATTTCAAATATTTGAAAGAAGTCGTACAGTCGGTGTGAATTTTATTTTTATTTTTATTATTTATTTTATTTCTTTAGTAAGCGTATATTACAACTAATACAAACTATTATTAACACTTAATTTACATCATATTATGTGGAAGAATTAAAAATTGTTTGACTTTTTATGCTCTCTGTCTAGCCCTGCTGCGAAGCGGTGTAAAGGTAAGTTAGTTTAAGTTGGTTAGAAAATTTAATTCGTAGAATAACAATTTATATTAAAAATATCCCATTTTTTATCATACACATAATGACAAATTACAATTTACATACATAAAACGTTTGAGTGTAAGGGCCCCTCCAATATATTTTTCGTAGTCATTTGGATTAGCTCTGGTTTGGGTAACCTTGTAAGACCATAACGAGTCATAAAAAGTTGGTGTAGAAATATTTTTACTAAAAAAATTATTTCAGGAAACTAGTTTTGGGCAGTAATGTCGCCGCATTATTGCTTAAAACTTAATTTAATAAATCAATGACTTTAATTGAATTCCACTTATCTGCCTTAGATATGGGCAAATGTTATTTGAACAAATAAAATATTAAATACTTCCTTCAACTCTGACAGTCTCAGGATAAGCAAGCACATCAACCATTTTGTTTTATTTATTCAAATTTAACATTTTTTATTCAAAATAAATTATCGTCCACAAACGATGAAGAAAGGATTTTTTTTTATTCTTTCTTGAAACAGTTAACGCGTGCCTTGGGATGCGTTGAAATGCGCTCCCTCAGACAGATGTGTGGAATATCATTGTATGACAGAATTAACAACAAAATATTATTAGAAATTGATGTAAGGGCGTTTGTGCACTACACGGAATTATACGGAATTTTACCGACCGGCACGTCAGTTGGCGTTTTAAAACGATGATTGGCTTGGATTGGCTTGTGCTTTGGTCCATCTTTCTTCAGATCGGTGCGTGAACACGTTGCATGTAAATTCTATCACGCTAAACTGTGGTAGTCGCTTTCATTTTTCAAAACCGGACTGCCGGATGGTAAAATTCCGTGTAGTGCACAAACGCCCTAAGCCTGAACAACGGATAATTGAAAAGATTATATAAGTTTTTTAAGGTGGTATGGATAAGTAGAGCGAACGAATAGCGAGAGAATAACTAAGAAAGTATATCTGGCCAATGTGAGCGGGAGAACAGAACGAGGACGTCCGAAAAAGACTTGGCACGATTAGAAATAATATCAGAACCTAAAATCTGGTGGTGTCAAAAGTCTGCGTTTTCAGAGGGCATGTATGACTAGATGCACGGATGTGAAGGAAGCGAGGAGTGTATGCCAGGACAGATGAGTGTGGTATTCCATCCTCTTTACCTACCCCTGTGGAGAAGCGGCGTGATGATAGTAGTAGTAGTAGTATATTCATCTGTGTTGAAATGTCAAATATGTTATTTAGAAAGCGGCATCTTCCAGTTAATCCCAAAGTATCTGTCAACACACGATCAACCGCAAAACCATATATACGCGTGGCGTTCTTGATACGACAAGAAATTGATAGCAGTTTGTTCGAGCCATATGGCCTCCTATTGTTACACTAGGGTTTGTGAAATATTATATTAAAAGCACTTGCCGCAGTCATTATTATTTGTATTCCCGCTTTATCACATTTCCCTGAAATTTGCTTTTGTCCTTAAGAGGTCGCGGTCGGACCCCCTTCCATCTTTCCTCCCCCCACCCCTACCATATCGCCCCCTAGACGAACTTTTCATCTTAAGGCCATTCGGGAAGGGTCGTAAATAACGCTCACTTTTTGCGCAGATTAAAAACACTACGATGTTTCACATGTGATACAGGCTGACTTTCGATCGTACCTGCGCGACACTATGTATAAATTATGCAAAGTGGAAGCCTTTATGCGTGTAACTTTGTTGAAACAACTACCCGTTAGCTGAGTGGATCGAGCTTGTATGGGTAAATTAGCTATTGATGTTAGCTATTGTCAAAATTGGATCATATATGAAACACGACTAAAAATAATGCAGATAATACGTGTAAATTGAACGAAATATTACCAAAGTTTTTAAATGAGACGAATGTTGAATGTTGTATTCGTATATACAAATATGATGAAGAAAATCCATATTTTTTTTAAACATTAATTGATAGAACCTCATTTTATAAAATAATAATATATCTGAATAGTGTTTTATTTATACATATTATTTTTTGACATCTCATCAAAGATGAAGAAGAATACGAAGAACTTCCAAGAATTTAAGTGGTGTGTTTGTCAATAATGGGTAGAATTGGTGAATGTTACACCCGTGTAAAGCGATCACTTAAACCAGCCTATAACGGTCGTCAGCCCCGTAAATGCCCAGACTTCCATATTCTTCTTCATCTTTGATGAGATTTAAAAAAATAATATGAGAGATGAAAATTTATTAAGAATTTTTTCTTGAATGTTTTTCGCAGATACTTTGTTACACATTTTATAAATCTTTAGAAGTCTGATTATTTACAGGCTTGCGACTTTTTATCAGCTGTTTAAGTGATCACCTAACACACGTGTTACATTCACCATTCTACCCATGATTGACAAGCACACTACTCAAGTTTTGCAAATATGTTCGATCTCATAACGTTCCATGAGATTGATTATATATGTATGTATGTACGACTCTCATGAGTTCACTTTAGTCATCTATGATTGGATTTAGAAAATTTTATTTAGCAGAGACTCTTTTTTTATGCATGATTCAAACCCGGATTTTTTAACTTTTTAACTAAAAACCTGATTTTTTTATATTGTTATGCAGTTTTTCTTTATTTATATAATCTAAAAATATTTTTTTAAGTATTTGACGTATCGTAGAACGGGGCTACTTGAACTTTGATGTGTTTATTGAGCCCAGTACAAAAAAATATTTAGATCGTGGTATCGATCGAAGCATCGTGACAATAAGTGTCACCTGTCAAGGAAACAATGAATCATGTCGACACGTTCATTATTGTAGACAAAATATAAATTAATTTTTTTTTACTGGGCTCAAGTAACACATCAAAGTTCAAGTAGCCCCGTTTTACGGTACCTGGAAAAATAAAAGTAAGTTATGAAAAAATCTGTAGTATCATAAATTCACTATCGTGCCAAAACACACGATATGAATTTTGGCATGTTTCATAAATTTGAAAAAATAAACTTACATGGAAATATCAACCAAACTATGAATATCTTATTTTTTGACATCTCATCAAAGATGAAGAAGAATATGGAAGTCTGGGCATTTACGGGGCTGACGACCGTCATAGGCTGGTTTAACTGATCACTTTACACACGTGTAACATTCACCAATTCTACCCATTATTGACAACCACACTTCTCAAATTCTTAGAAGTTCTATATATATGAACCAATTTAGAAACCTTGTTCATGAATCACTAGAACTTCACTAGAAACATCTATTGGTGAGATGTAAAGAAGCTTTTTACTAAGCAGAAACTCTTATATTAGTATGTGAGGTCCGAATCCTGGATTATAATCACACACATCTCAACATAATAAATGAATATCTTCATTAATTGAACAAAAGCCGTTTGTCATATCATATATTTTATGGAAACAATCCACCCTATTATTTAATACTTGACTCTTACCACAGAATGCAAAAACCCTTCTCAGAGTCAAAACTTGTAGCAAATTTAAACAAGATAAAAAAATCTACAAGGGTTCCTTCGACTTTGATATTAATTTATAGGAGTTTTAGTTATGATAATACCTCATAAAACCACGATGTTTTAGCAGACACTTTGTGGTTTGCCATTTTAATCATCATAATTGGAGTCTAATGTTAAAAGTATTAATGTATATTAACATCAAATATTCGTTTTCATTATATATTAACCAGTACTCCCATGAAGATTAGGTCTAAATATAAATGTTCATGTTTTAATAATTTTTATCATAACAATTACGCTTCACATATCGCTCACTGCTTTCAAGAACGTCATAAATCAAAATACTTGATTTTTCAGGAGAACGTTTTTAAAGTTTAAAAATATAATACAATGTATTAAAAATAAATATCAAGCCACTTATTGAGCTTTTTACTGTGCAACAGATCTTTTTAGGTAAAATCTGAAGGTTTTTTTTTTCATTTGAAAAATATACAGTTTATTAAAAAAAATAATTAAACAATACCTTTTCTTCAAAATGCAAATTCTGTAGCGGGTAAATATTAAGTAAAAAATATGCCTCTTTCGCTGGGATATAGTACATTTTCAGGGCATTCCGAAAACATGCACAACTGAAAATTGGCGATTTTTGATTTATGACGTTCTTGAAAGGAGTGAGCGATGTGAAAATATATGTTTTTATCATATATGTATGTATATATAACATTTTGAGTGTGTAAAAATACTTGTTTACAAATCTGGATTATCTCCAATTATATGTAGAAGTTTTTTTTTCATATAATTTTTTGACATCTAAAAAGTGTGTAAAGTGATCTTAACCCAGCCTATGACGGTCGTTAGCCCCGTAAATTTCTGCACTTCCATAATCTTCTTCACATTTGTTGAGATTTCATCATTGACATCAAATGTCAACATTGACTCTTCACCCTGAAAAAAAAATATGACGCTAACCTGGCAATCTATACCTTTAATAAAAAATTGTTTTAATATGAGGTTGAGACATCTATAAAAATTTAAATCTAAGAAAAAAATCATGCCCGCACTCAAAACTCACTGGATATAATATAACGAGCTGTTTTAAAAGAAGTTGGGGAATTGACTCCTGCGTAAGACGACGATCAATCAAACAAGTGACTAGGGCTTGAAGCTTCGGAAGGGATGGCAATATGGCGAGCTTTCTACCCCTACACATGCCTGTATACAGCCTTATTCCCCCAGAGTCCTTTCAACCCTCCGAGAGACCTTACCAGGAAGATAGATGTATGGCATCCTGTATTTTATTATTTACAAAGTCATAAAGGCGCGCGGAGGTTTAATAGAAACACCATCTATCATAAAATTTAAAGCGTGTCGATACTGGAAGGGACCGTTTATTGGATTATTATAAGCTCTTAAAATTATTCCAAGAATACGCTATAAATCTTCAAATTTCTCGTCGAGTAGATCATGGCTTTTAGGGTAAATACACAATGTAATATTTAGAGGTTTCTAATACCCATGACGTTAAATCAATTCCAGTCAAAGAGTTATTTCATTGAGACAAAATAGTTTATTTAAAAAAGATTAACAGAAAACTGATTAATTTGAAATAATAACATGTGCAGAATAAAAAAAAGTAGAAGAAACCTATCTAAAGTAGGTGTTGTTGACTGTAAGAATTATGGATATGTTGGTGACACAGTGGTGGCAACAACGTAGCCGTTATCGTGTGAATACCCGAGTTGTCTGGCAAGGGCATTATACATTTGTCTCTGCCTAGTAATATTCATTTGTAATAACCTAAGGAATGCGATAAACTGACGAATGTCGACGAATTTAAAGTCAAGGTTTTTGAAATAGATTAATGTAGATCTGGGTGAGAAATATTGATAAAGGGGAAATTTTGGAACAGGTAGATGATTTCCTTGATTTTTGTGAAGGGTTGATAAAAATATTACTAACTTATTACTTAAAAAAAAAAAAGTTAAAAATATAAAAAGGAGAATCGATGCTGGAGTAAGTGGCGCACGGAAATATATAGAAGTGAATCGTGAAGGAAAGAAGGATTGGTATAGATTGAATGTAATTGAAAAGCCATCACTCAGATAACTGTCCAGCAAATTGATTGACGATAGATGTCTTAATGGGAAAATAAGTAAACAATTCAAGGTTGAAATAAGCATTATCAATGAAAAAATTAAAGTAATATTATTTTTAAGTGCCTTTCCGTATATAAAAATCTCCACGTTATTTTCCTTTTTTTTTACATCTCAACATAGATGAAGACGAACATGGAAGTCTGGGCATTTATGGGGCTTACAACCGTCCAAGGTTGGTTAAAGTAATCAATTTACACACATGTAACATTCACCAATTCTACCCATGATTGACAATCACACTTCTCAAATTCTTAGAAGTTTTATATATGTATATGATCCAATTTCAAAACATTGTGCTTAAATCACTACAATTTGTGTTTTGAATATTGAAAGCATTAACTTTGTGGATCATATTGATACATTATTTCGAGAAATACAAATACTTTGTGTTCTGATCCACTCACATTTTTATTAATCATCTAGTTTCGGCAACAACCTGTTGCCCTCTTCAGGGTTTATTTATTACTAGTAATAAATAAACCCTGAAGAGGGCAACAGGTTGTTGCCGAAACTAGTTGGTTAGTAAAAATGTGATCGGATCAGAACAAAAAGTATTTTTATTTCTCTAAATAATATATCACTACAATATCACTAGAAACATCTATTGGTGAAATGAAAGAAGCTTTTTGTTGAGCAAAAACTCTTTTGTTATTACCAAGTTATTACGTTTTTACCGTTTACTGTTTGTATTTTTTTAGTTTAGTTTAAAGAACGGACATTACATTGTATTTTTATCATTAAAATCACATTCGCGATGCCATGGAAAGAGGAATATCGTAGACTCAAAGTACTATAATAATATTGTTAGACCTAAAAAACTTTGTTCGCGTGTGAAAGGATACTTCTTGACCTACAAAAACCTTTGATGGCAATAGTACTTTGTACTACCAACGGCGGAACGCCTTTCCTACTGAAACCTTTTTACAAAGGGCAAAATGGTTTTTCCAACCGGAACTTAAAAAAACCTTAGAGTAGAGCGAAGGTCTTTGTTCATATTTTTTTTACCTTTAAATCAAGTTTAAGTTTGTTATTTAAAAACAAGCTTTTTTACTGGTTTTAAATCTAAATAAATATCGGATTTTAAACATTTATTTATTCATATCATATGTATATATATATATATATATATATATATATATATATATATATATATATATATATATATATATATATATATATATATATATATATATATATATATATATATATATATATATATATATATATATATATATATATATATATATATATATATATTTATATATATATTTATATATAATTTTATTTGACCAGCAACCGGGTTTCGTCATAATCGACATCATCACCACTCTGATGATGTCAGTTACGACGAAACTTGCTGGTCGAATAAAATTTATGTTGAAAAAAATATGTGGTTGTTATTTTATTTTATAAAATGCAGTTCCACCAAGAAATGTCAGTAAAGAACTTAAATTTTATAAAATAACTCCTAAGCAGAGATAATCTCGATTTATGAACAAGTATTTGGACATACTAAAAAATAAATAATATATATGTGGAAAAAGTATAAAGTTGTAAGCGGTCCGTAAGGTAGGCGGTCCGTGATGAAAATGTCATATAAACCATGAGCTTTTGACTCAAAGTTTGTGATATATCACAGGATCAGTACCAAACGTTCCTACCAAATGGTTTAATATCGTCTGGTAGCGAAGTTACAAACCCTAAAAGACTTTTGAATGCCGGTTCATTCGCGGAGAGTAATTTATTTTTTTAATTATAAACTTGTATTCAACTATCTAATTCCTATTCAGTAGGGTCCCCGAGGGCGGTACGTGATGCGGCTTTCAAGCGTTCGGTCGATTCGGAAAAGTTTATAAGCAGACTGGTGTTTTTATGTTTTGAGACTTGCTATTTGAGTTGAATTCTCGGGAGATCCGTTCTAATTACTGGGATGCTCTTGTAGTGCTGGCGAACGGTAAACGACAAGTTGTTACGGAAACCGAATGAAGTCACCAACACACAAACTGTGTATAAAATCAGTGGTGATATTGTCCAATGCTAGAACGGCGAAGCATTTTAGCTGAACGGAAATCGTTTGGCTACTAGCTCCGCGAATATACAGGGTGTGTAATAACTCCGGGCGGGAAATATTTGTTTTCAAGATAGAAATAAACAAATTTATGAGGCGAATGTGGTAAGTAATAGAAGTAGAGGAAGACCGAGGAAAACTTTACATGATCAGGTGTTTCAAATACTTGTCAAGTGGTCAGGTTGAATAGACTGAATACCGTCGAAATGCAATCGCTCAGACGAATGTGTGACTGTAAGATGTTTGATAGATGTTTGAATGTTTAAATGAGATAAGGATGTTAGGCTGAGATTAGCACTGTCAATAAAAAAAATAGGTGTGATAAGATGGTTTGCGCATGAGGAACGAATGAGTGAGGAAAGAGCGGTTTAACAAATTTACGAGGTAAATGTAGTTAGAAATAAAAGCAGAGGAAAATTTGCAATGATTAAGCATGTCAAATACTTGAAAATTGTCGATATCAAGATTTTGAATAATTGATGTGTATGTATGATGAGATGGATAAATGTGGAAGAGACGAAGATTTTTTGCAAAGACAGATTTATGTGGCGTTCTTTTTTTCTGCCTACCTTTTTTTGATGGTTAAATTGTTTTTTTTTTATGTTTTTAATTCATTCATGTATTTTGGAAAGGAATTGTGAATTGAAAAATACATACAAATTTCGAAATTTCATATGGTCCGTGTGGTTGTCAACTATGTCAACAATGAATAGAATGATAAATCTTACACGTGTATAAAGTGATCACTTAAACTAGATTAAAAGGTCTTGTTGATTTCTATATTCTTTTTCATCTATGTTGAGATATCAATACATAAATAACTTCTAAGTTAGCACAAACCAACATTTTTAAACAAAGTATTTCAAAATATTGATTTTTAAAATATTTTTTTGGTATTCTGTTGTTTTATAAAAAAATGAAAAAATGCCTTATTTTTCATGACATCGTGTAGAAATAACGTACTGGCGTAATGTGTATAATGATATCCGCGACTTTTGGCTGACTGAATATTCTCGTGTTCTGGTTAACTTCCGCGTCCATATACTGTGGTAGGCAGTTAGCTGCTATTCGGTTCGACAAATTTCCGCTACATTTGTTACAATATACACACACTTTCTTTATTCACACAATATGTACCGCCAGAAAAAAAGGTAAAATCTCGAAATTATTTTCCAAAAATACAAATTTAGACGAATGTAGGTGTATGTGTACCTTTGTATATACATATTGTAGTCATACAGGAGAAAGTGACCAAGTGCATTGTTTTACAAAAACGTGACTATTGACTATTTGATATCTTAATAGCTTAATATTGCCTTGAAAAAATCCTTAAGGATTTTAAACTTTGAAGTATAATATGTTGACTTGTTAAAAATGACTAACTGCATTAGTGTTTTTTTTCTTGCCAAGTAAAAATGACTTAAATCTCCCTCCTGAACATTTTACGTTTTGGTAGTTGGTCACTTTCTCCTGGACGACTACGATATATATGTGAATAATAATTTTAATTTTATTTTGATATCGTTTCCTTTTAAATTCTTCTTCTTCTTCTTCATCTTCTTGGTGTAGGCCTTATGGCCTGTTCTTAAGATGGATAAGCCTCCTGCGATGTCGATTCCCAGCTATCAATCTATCTCTTTGGAGGTGTAGTATTGATAAATACATTTCTAATAAGTTTTATAAAAGCAAAAATAAATACATATTTTTAAAACAACATTTTGAGTGTGTCCAAATACAAATCTGTTTAATCTCGTATTAGGAGTTATTGGTTGCATATTTTTTCGCTATCTCAACATAGATGAAGAAGAATATGGAATCTGAAAGTCTGGGCATTTACAGGGCTTACGGCCGTCATAGGCTGGTTTAAGAAGTTTCGAAAATTTGAGTAGTGTGGTTGTCAATCATAAGTAGAATTGGTAAATGTTACACGTGTGAACATTACACTTAACTATCACTTAACCAAGCGTAAGACGGTCGTAAGCCCTGTAAATGCCCAGACTTTCATAGTCTTCTTTATCTATGATGAGATGTATAAAATATGTTTATAATGTAAAAAGTCATTCATATTATAATCTACTATATTTTTTGACATCTCAACATAGTTTATGGGGCTTGTTTAATAGTCCCCGTCACATAGGCTGGTTGGTTGGTTGTTAAAGTGATCACTTTACACACGTCTAACATTCACCAATTCTAACCATTCATAACATCAAACATTTATGAGGGTTTTTATATAAAAATTATTCCGTCCATAAGAATTGACAAAAGCTCGAAAAAATCTTTGGATGGAATTTCTCAATTCTCCTCTGATTTTTTTTCAAATCTTCGTACTTCTATTTGTTTATCACGGATCAATGAAGTTTCGAATATCCATTCCCAAATTCTCGCACAAAATACGCCCTTAAAAATAAAAATATGAAAAAATTGTTGCAAAAGTTTTGCTTGCGAAGAAATTCTTACCAACTTTTACCATCTTGGAGATTACATGGAAGGTTCGAGAGACATCAAACGTAATTTTACATGAAATATTTCTAACCTTTTTGCAGAAATCAGTACTAAGCAGCTTTTACGGTACTTAAATTATGCAGACTAACTCAACAGTAAGTAATTTACAAAAAATATTTGTCGAGTACAAATATATATTATGTACGTACTCGTATATCAATAATTCCCTCACAGTTCTCGGCGTAGCTAGGGAATTGAAACGGAGTAAAACGTCTTTCAAAGGAAGGCTTTTAAAGGCAAAAAAAACTTATTTTGTACAAAGCTTAATTTTAATATAGGGTAATAATGTAGTGGTTTGTTCACTTGGCTATCACCTGAGAGGTCCTAGGCTCAATTTCTAGTGGGGTCTGAATAAAAGAATGAAGTTAGTAATTTTCAACATCATATTATTTTAAATATCACCCTGGAAATCACATGTTAATTCACAGTAAAATCGGGATACAATTTTGTTTCACATTTTCTATAAATTTCGAAACTTATTTAATAAAACAAAAACAAAAAATGCTTTGCAAGAGAATTTATGTCAGGAAGCCTAGATGCTTCTGTATCAGATCTGGGAATGCGGTAGGACAGCTTTAAATAAAGAAAAAATATCATTTCATTAATTGATTCGGCAGTCACTTTGTGGTAAAATCTTTCCACTTTGAATTGATGTTTTACTAAGTAAATACTACTATTCGTGGTAAAACATTAATTTAAAAAAAAATCACCCTAAACTGGTATACAAGTAATGACGAACAAATTACAGATTTTTTCCGAAATTTTCTTTCTCTCAGTTTTTAGAATGTAAACATTGTTTCAAACATGACGATAAAAGAACATTTTCGGTGTGTCCAAATCCTTGTTAAAAATTTAGTTTTTTTCCATTTAGGAGTTATTTTTTTTTTTTTATATTGACATTTCAACTAGATGAAAAAAATGGAAGTCTGATTAGCCTATAATGAGTCTTAGCTCTGTCAATACCATTTTTCTTCAATTTTTTCCTTATCTTTGTTGAGATGCCAAAATGTAATAATAACACTTCACACACAAACTTTGTTACCACAAATTTCATTATTATCAAATTTGAAAAAAAGAGTATATGTGTATTTTAGTTGTTTTTCTATATGTGTGTTTTCAATGAACTTAGCAAAATATTCTACAAAATCATTTTTTGTGCTCTGAATATTTGACGTTTTGGATCTACGAACGATTGAATGATGAAGATTTCATTTCCATTTTTCCCTATTCAATCTTTCCTACCTGCAGACAAGCCCGGGTCAGAGGTCGTGGGTTGTTCCGAAAAAAACAAAGGTGTAAGTTATTTTCAGTATCAGGATTTTCAAAGCTTATGAGTGAGTAGGTGATTTGGGTAGAAGAAAAGGCGATTCCTATGATTCGAGTCGTGAAATCTTCCCTTACAAAGTAGGCCCAAAGGTTTAGCGTCTGAACCTAAACCTTCTGAACTCGTTGTGCGTTCCGTGTGTGAACATTTATGCCGAGATAAAATATGACTAGGAAGATATTACACCACGCTATATGTATGTATATTATACATTTTACCTCCGTTACGCTATTTCATTCAGTGGTCCTAAAACATTGTACGCAAGATATATATATATATATATATATATATATATATATATATATATATATATATATATATATATATATATATATATATATATATATATATATATATATATATATATATATATATATATATATATATATATATATATATATATATATATATATATATATATATATATATATATATATATATATATATATATATATATATATATATATATATATATATATATATGTATTATATCAAACGCTGAATTATTCACATCCAGAAAAACATCCGTAGGATAAATAATCTATTATCCGATTTAATAAATAATATCAATATCGTAAAATAATCAACTTGACAAAAAAGAGTATTCTACAGCTGTTTAGTTCACAAATGTCAAATACGATTGACGTACGAAGTCATTTGCTAAAATTATAACATTTTCGATAAGGTTATTCATTTTGAGCCACCCTGTATTTAACTTATTAATTTAATTTTTTTCACTATTTATTGAATTTAACACAGATTGTAGTACGCGATTGACAGTTTGACAACCACAGGCTCTGTTAGGTTTTGGTTCCACATAGTAGTCGTAAATATGAAGTCTGTCAGGTCCTAGCTATATCAACTGCGCGCCGTAGTATGAATACAAATCCTTTCTTCTCGTGTATGTAACATCAGAAGGAATGTGATTGGTCCGGTAATAAGGGCCACGTGGTTTTCATACATGATGGATCGCCCGAACTACGTTTTTATTCTGCAAAAAATATCAAAGACGACACACACGTCACGCGTCGGATTTGTGACCCGGAAGGGACGTGAATTCATTATAAATTACGATTAAATTATTTGGAAAATAGGTTACGTAAAAAAACATCCCTTTATCACAGAGAGAAACCTTTATTTAGAGAAATTTGAGATACTGTACTTCTCTGAGCTTCTAAAATCAGGTAATTTCATTATCTGGAAAACAATTTATGTAAAATAACATCCCTCTATTTCTGTCCAAAAGCTTTTAAAAAAAATAAGATGCTGTAATCTTCAGAGCTTCTAAAAATAGCTATTTAAATTATTAACACTATTTTTAGTGTATCCAAATCCTTGTTAATAAATCTAGGTTTCTTTACTGAGAAGCTATTTTTACATTTTGACATCTTAACATAGATCACTAAACCAGCCTATGATAGGTCATACGCCATGTGTACAGTTTGGGAACAAGTATTTGGACACACTCAAAATGTTGAATATTGTATTTGTAATAAATGCGTATATTATAAAGCAATACATAAAATATATATTAAAAAATAAAATTGCAATTTATAAAATTGAAATGATTAAGGAAAACAACGGAATCCAAACTTAGGTGTTAATTTTTAACAAAGTTTAGTAAAAGTTGAACATCTTCACGGCAGTCGTAACGGGGTAATATTCACCACTCATAAAACGAGGCCATGAATAACCAAAACCGTTCTGCGGGCTGCCTGAAAAGTATCTAACTACCTACTGAAAGTACTGCAATGCAACGAAATAAATATCTTATAATGAACATCGCGGGGCTATAACAACTTTCGGTATTATTATAGGCCGCCCGGGACTGCGGGGTTCCTACCCCCTGCTAAGGGAGGAATATTTACATAAAATCGCTTGGAACCGCAATATGAGAGCATTGTTTTCCTTTCTCTTAATTCATTCGTTACCTTGTTTTTAATTACACGTACGAAATATCTCCGTAAATTAATTGAATTCAACTACACTGCTCATATTTTTGGATATTCTAGATATATCATTAATCTCATGACACAGTACAGTAAAACCACCATTTAGCGGTATAATCGAGGGGAGAGAATTCCTTTAAAGCTGAAAGTCTGTTGTTTAAACAAAGTCTTAATTTTTTTTAAATAATTAATATTTGAAGCACTAACTTTGTGATTTTCCATTTAATAATTAAAATGTAACATTGTTTCAAAATCACTGTAAATTTTAGTGATTTTATAACAAAGATACATTTTAATTATTACCTTGTTTTGTTGAAAATATGAACACTTTATTTAGATAAAAATAAACAATTTAAACAATAACATTTTTGGTCCGTTATTTCCAAAGTTCGTTAAATAGAGGTCCTTTATATTGAGGTTTTACTGAACATATGAGTTCACAACAGCCATCTATGTTGGATCGAGAAAGCCTTTATTAAGTAGAGAGCCCTTCTATTTGGATGTATCCAAGATCCGAAACCCAGATTATTTTTAAAATTCTGGGATATGCTAAAAATAGCCTACAAACATGATTTTAAAATTTTCATGCAGCTTATAATTTGATCAGTTATTTTTTTTGACACCATTTTGTGTGTGTCCAAATACTTGTTCACAAATCTGGGTTTTTCCATTTTAGAGATTTTTAACTAGGTATTTTTGTAAAATGATCACTTATTTGAAGTCATGAGATTATTGATATATTTCGTTCCAAAAATTTGAATTGTATGGTTGTCAATCATGGGTAGCATGGTGAATGTTGCACGTGTGTAAAGTGATCACTTAACCAGCCTATTGCAGGACATAAGCCCTGTAACTCAGACATCCATATTCTTTATCATCTATCTTGAGATGCCAAGAAAAGGTTATTATTTGAAAAAAACATAACAAAACTCCAATCTTATTCGAATCAAACATTTTTAATTAATGTTTTACTTAGTTAATACCATTCGAATTGTCTAAAAGTTCTATTTCTTTCAATTTGTCTACTAATTCGTAACTGTTTTTAATTTTGAAACTAGGTGATTTTTTTTTGTTAAAATTGGAAATGTGGTTTAATGTTTTAGAGAGATAATAATTCGGTGCAGAGAAGCCGGTATTTACTAAGTAAAACACTTATTAAAAATGGATAGATTTTAGCACAAAGTGACTACCGAATCAATTTGTGAAATTGATTGAAAACATTTAATTTATGAAATTGAACAGAAAGTTTGATTTGAGACACTCAAAATCAAAGCTATAAAAAGTAATAATCTTTTTTAAGGAGGCAGAACGAAAGAAACGGAATCGAGAAAGCGATATTTTCTATTCAATTTAATCTTTATTATTGTGGTTTTATACATTAACAAAAGCCTAATTACCGAGAAAGGATGGGTTACTCTTGTTCTGCTAGACTTTTTAAGTCGTACTGGAAGCAAGAACAGATTTTATGGTTCTTCGTTTTATTAGAATCCAATACTGGTTTGTTACTTACTTTATGTCAGATAGTTGGAAGGTTTTTATGTTTGGTTTCCTTTATTTGCGAGGAATTTAAGACTTCGGAAATTTAGACAGGAGTGAAATGGTTTCAAATAATTAATTTTATAGATAGTAATACAGAAAGCATGACAGATTCATAAAAAAAGGGTTATTCATATTATTTATTGATTTGGTATCATTTTGTGAAAAAAAATTTTTTTTTGACATCTCAATAAATATGAAGAAGAATATGGACATTTACGGGGCTATTCACCATTTGGTGAGGATTAGGGTTGAATTTTGATTTATTTATAATTATTAAACCCTTTATTGTAAACCCTGTATTGTATAAACATGTATTTAAGCTCAACACGGGCCATGCCTAAAGATATTATACGAACATATAATTAATAAAATATAAAAAATATATCTTCTTTATTGTTTCGGCATTAACTTTGTGGTATGACATGTAACAATGATTAAAGAAAACACTTGTTTTATACCACTTGAGTTTTATTAAAGACTACATGTTTTTGAAGTTAAACTGCCATCATTCAGTTCTGTATAATAACAATGATAATAATGATGATAACAATGAAACATGTAGTCTTTAATAAAACTCAAGTGGTATAAAACAAGTGTTTTCTTTAATCATTGTAAAAAATATATCTGTGAAATTATTTTTTTCATAATGTAATTTTATAATTATGGTACAACAATGAAAGAAAACCCCATTAAGACAGATATAGCAATATGTATCCTCCATAATTTTTTTGCTAAATAAAATATATGAATAAAAAACAATAAATAACAGTTATTTATATGTTGTATTAACAGTGGGCCAATTAACTTTACGGTCCTTTGTTTCTCCTTTCTAGCAGTAGGTATTTTATTGTTAGTCTGAAGTCTGGCTAAGCACATAGTCAAACTAAATTATACACCTTTATTGTCCAATATATGAGCCCTTAAGTAAATATAAGCAAACACTTAAAATATTTAGCTCAACTCTGTATTGTTTGCTGTTTTGAATATTACTCACAATGTAAATGGCAGTTATAATATAATTATATTATACTCGACATTTTGAGGGAGTTCTGTTCCGAGAAATGTACTCGTGAAGGCTTATATTTAATTATATTGTGATCAAGAAACAAACAAGATTTTATTTGAGATTAGTATGTTTAACGACATTTTGAGTGGGTCCAAATATTGTTCACAAATGGGGATTATCTCCGATTAGGCGTTATTTTATATTATTTTTTGTCATCTCATAAATTAAGAAGAATATGGAAGGTTCACCATAGATGTCTCTAGTGGAATTCTAATGTTAAAAGTACTATGCATCAAAATTGGATATATATATATATATATATATATATATATATATATATATATATATATATATATATATATATATATATATATATATATATATATATATATATATATATATATATATATATATATATATATATATATATATATATATATATATATATATAAATATATTTATTTTTTATTTTTTTATTTTTTATTATTGTTTTTTTTTTAATTCTTCATCTTTGTTGAGATGTCAAAAAATAAAATAAAATACGTTTTGTTTGTTAGTGCTGAAATTCTAGAGAGGAGATTCTCACCGAAAATGTCAGCATGTGTGATAATTTAAAATTTGATTTGTAATATTACATGATGTGAAAAGTGGTGTAGGAGAGCTTATAGGGGTGGAAAGATAGGTATGTTAGGGGGTGTGACGCAAGCTCTGTTGATACTTGCGCCAAGTAGGCTGTACTCTGCGGAGAGAGGGTTATGAATATAAAATATAAACATGCCAAAGAAGAAGTGACGGAATTTGTAAAACTTCCACGCTAACAAGTTAATATTTGATATTTGTAAACTTTGTCGTGAAACAACTTTATCAAAATGTAAATGGGTACTTTGTACTTAAATTGCGGGAGACTTGTGTCCCTGTTCACTTGAGTTCTTTTTGTAACACTGTGAGAAGGTATTATGCCTGAATTTTGTGATGCCGACCATTCTGAATATTATATCCAAAAACTTACCGACTATAATTAAAATGTAACTTTGTATTAAAATCACTATAAATATTTTCTTATAACTTAATTATAATGTATACCGGTTTTGAAGCTAGCCGCGTCTGATAAAGAAGCGGTTAGCTTCGAAACCGGTAGACATTATAATTAAGTTGTGATAAAATATTTATAGTTATTTTAAAACAAAGTTATATTTTAATTATAAAATGGGAAATCACAAAGTTAGTGCTTCAAATATAAATTATAGTTACTGACTTACCTAAAATCACGCCGCTTCACCGCTGGAGCAGGCAGAGAGAATTTTTTTGAAAGCTGTGCCACTGCATTCCCAGATCTGATACAGAAGCACCTGGCTTCCTGACGGATCTGCTCTTGGAAAGCATAGTTTTTTTTTTAAATACTAAGTTGCGAAATTTATTGAAAATGTGAAATAACATGATATTGTATCCCGATTTAACTGTTAATTTAGATTTAAAAGCTTTAAATATCCCTGTCACTGCCAATCTAAATAAATACAAGTTTGTAAATCCATCACCAAATTTTCTAGAGGTACCTCGGTGTAGGCAGTGAAAGGGATTAGTATTTAGTTCAGTTAGTCAGCTAGATCCGATTTCGACCCGTCGTTGGCCGGTACACAGACGCCCACAACCCCGACCAGCACAGCAGACAGACAGTCTGCTGTGCTGAGAGAATAAAACGACCGCAAAGTCTGTCTTCGCAAACATTCTTCGCCTCTTTCATATATAAACATAAGTATATATTAAACATACATCTCCTCAAACATACCCGCCAATTATTTCGACTCCTGACCTGACCGTTTTCAAGTATTTTTTTTGACACACTTGATCATGCTTCGCCTTTCTCGGTCATCCTCTGCTTCTATTACTAACCACATTTGATTAAATTATTTAATTACTAACCACATTTGATTAAATTATTTAATTAAATTCGTTTAATGACATATGTGTTGAGATGGCTTGGGAATGTGAATAAAAAAAGTGAAGAAAGAGGAGTAAAACAAACTTATGAGGCGAATGTGGTTGTTAATATAAGCAGAGGAAGACCGAAGAAGACTGGTGACCAGTCTGATGATGTCGGTTAAGAGGAAACCCAGTCACTGGTCAAATAGAATCCACGTGGAAAATAATAATTCATATGTATAAAAGTTTTTGTAATTAATGTATTTGATTTAGTGCTTTACGCACCAAAGAGTGTAGTGCGGTAAGAAAAAGAAGAGAAAAACTTAATTTTTACATTCAGATTCAAACAAATATTTTGTCAACATTTATGTAAAGCAAATAAAGCGCTTATTTCATTAATGTTTTCCACAGATACTTTGTGGCCCATTTTATAATATCTTTATAAAATTAATTAACTTTGTTTTCACCACTTTTTTATTTATACAATTCAACCTACCGGTTTCAACAATACATTGTCATCATCAGGGTTTATTTTAAATAAAAAATATTAAAATATTCTCACCAAAAACTTCCACACACTCCATAAAATTCCTAAATTTGATTTAGGAATTTTATGGAGTATGAGTTTTTGGTGAGAGTATTTTAATGTTTTGGATTTAAAATAAACCCTGATGGTGACAATGTATTGTTAAAACCGTTAGGTTGAATTGTATTAATAAAAAAAGGGTGAAAACAAAGTTCATTAATATTATAAAGATAAAGCGCTTATAATTTTGTGTTTTATTAACTCAAAAGTATATCCGTTAATGCATTTTGTAGGAGCTTAAAGCTCTCTTGATGACGCGTTGAAGTGAAGATCTCCGTTTCTCGCAAAAACAACAAATTATTCTGCTCCTCGCAGTGCCGAGTGGAGCGTGGAGGCTAAGTTAATCATCCCCTAGAAGATATTTAGTAAAGCCAAAGTACTGGTACTTAGCAGTAGTGCATGTAGTTGGTAATGCTACAGCAGACACGCCTTCCCCGCAGTGAGCTTCCGGCACGTACTCTATTGTTTTTTCCTTTTTAACCCTCTCTTCCTGTGAAATTATTCGAACAGCGAAGTTTCTCGAAGATACTAAGCCAATTATAAAATACCACAAAATAAACATTCATCACGTTTAAATATGATTTCACTACTGTAGATCGAAAAAAATATTTTATATTTTCCATAATTTTATTGAAATATTGTTATTTTTTCCATTCTCTTATTTCCTTTTGTTATTACTGCTACATATTTTATTTTTGAGAGTCAAAATCACTCTCAAAGAAAGAGATTTTGACTCTTTCTATTTCTTCTTCTAAACCTTTATCCGCATCCGGTAGTGTATAGGGCACTGCGTTATATAAACAAAGTGTTATCTTGATCGTTAACACGTGAAGGAAAGAGGATCAGCCCTCCGCTTCAGGTGACAGTCCAGGGTAAAATTGAATAGATAAAATAATAAAATAAACTTTATTTTTTTGACCCTCCCCCCTTGGAATCGAACTCGGGACCTTCAGTTGGGTAAAAGGGTGCTGACCATTATACTACAGAAGTGGATAGCTGAGAAGTATTAAAGGTTTATGTAGGAATTTAAGTTTTGTAGGAATTTTGTTTTGACATTTTTGGTGGAATTGCATTTTATGTAATAAAATAACAACTTTGAGTAAAAAGTATTTTTAACGTTTATTTTATCGAACCAGTGACTGGGTTTTGTCGTTATCGATATCATCAGACTGGGGTTTATTTTAATTTAAATAATATAATTAAATTTGCATACAAAAATCCATTTCTATTATAATATTATATAAAATCATACTTTAAACACTTACCATAACTTATATGCAATTATTACAAATCAAATATTCCTACATTATTAAACATACCTACAAATATTATTTCAATAATAATTCATTATGTCAAAAACAAATGATTTATGTTCATGATTTTCAACCCCTGCCTTGTTGTGTATATAACATCATTTTACTAACAATTGTTTAATAATATTTATTTATTCAATTTAACTTCATCTACAGAAAAAATGTACATGGGCTGGCTTATTGCTAATATGCAACATCACCAAACTAACCAAAAATTGTACAGTTTTATGGATCACGATTATTTTCGATTTCAAAACTAGAAAGAGATTAGTATTTTTTTAAACTATAAAGTTAACATTTAAATAAATTAAAATTTACTTACATTGTATTTAAATTATTACAATAAACTTGCTTAGTTAAAAAAAATACTATTGTCGATAGAACCGATGGTGATAGTACTAAAAGTGATTTTTGAAATGTGAAATGATATTTGATGAAATGCAAATATATAAATAAAATAAAAATACAAAATGTTTTTTTAATTATTTTTCAATCAATGGTACTTGTATCGATAGTACCTATGGCAATTTTAAGAATCTCAGAATGAAAACGTTATTTTAACTGTAGTAAAATGCTTTTATATTATGACAAGGTAGAGTTTGGAATTAGAAGGGGGTTGGCTATAAAACATCCCACCCCGAGGCGAGGCATATTGCCGATAGCGCAAGACGTGAACATCTTATCGATAAAAGATTCCGCAAAATAAGGCAAGAAATGAAGGGATTTGTGTGAAAGGAGGAAGAAGGATATTAGGGAGAGAGGGATGTATCAACAAGTCTCGCAAATCCCGGACAATCGCCTTTCCAGACCGCGGTTGAATGCGACCCTATATTTTGCCATACAATCGAAGGAAAGGTCATGTTTTGTTGGGAGTCCTATTTAACTTGTACTAAAGCCTTCGCCAACGCTAGGAGGTAGCGTTTTAACCTGTTTAACAAGAACAACTTTATCCAGCTTTTTGTACTTTTAAATTACGAAGTTCTTCTTCCGGATTCGAGGAAAAGAATATCGAACCGTGGGCGTAGCGAGGAAATTGATTTATTTTAATTAATTCACCCTTAACTGTTTACTCTAAACTCTAATGGATACTAATATTATGAATATAGAAATTCCTGATGTAAGGAAATTAAAAATATCTTATTAAAAATCAATAACAACGTATAATCTATAATACATAAAGATCCGAAGTAATATTTTTTTCATCGTGTAAAAAAAGGTAATACATCGATTAAGAATTAAGTTATAAGTTAAAAATGCTTTAAGTTATTACATTTAAAATAAACTATTGTAAAAAATGTACACAAAACATCGCGGTACATTTAGTAAACAATATAAATGTTTATATTTTTTAAATAAAATTAAAACAAAACTAACTAACAAACCTTCACGCCGCTTCCCGCGGGGGTAGGTAGAGAAAAATAATGTCACAATAAATCTGTTTTTGCTAAAGATTATCGATAAAATTAAGAAATATGTCGAGATGGTTTGGGCAATATACTGGTATGTATTATACAATTTTATACTTACATTTCAAATAAATGATGAAAATTATATAATTAGAAATTAATAAAATTAAGAGAGTTTAAAACAGTGATAAGATATGGTAAGATATATTAAAATGATAAAGGAAACACTTGTTTTTATACCACTTGAGTTTTTTAATGACTACTAGTTTCGGAAGCTAAGCTAAACTCCCTTCGTCAGGACTGAATAATAACTAGTATTATTAACCATATGAAATAAAACAACTTTGTTTTAACCACTTTTTAGAAAAAGTGGTTACAACAAAGTTCATTTTAGTTTATGAAGTTTATAAAATGTGCCACAAACTATCTGCGACAAACATTCAAGAAACTAATATTATTAGTTATTATTCAGACCTGACGATGGGAGTTTAGCTTCCGAAATAAGAAGTCATTAATAAACTCAAGTGGTATAAATTTCAATGTTTTCCTAATCATTTCAGTGATAACATAATAATGTAAAATAAATAAATACAAATCACTTCATAAGAGGTGTGACCAATACGTAATTGTTACTTTTTCAGTAACCTGATTGGGATGAAAGTCGTTACTTTTTCTCAGTTAATATTTCTTTTCAGCTTAAGATATTCCATTTAAATTTCATTGTTATAAAAAAAAAAAGAATTTGATAACAATAAAATTGTTAAAATGAAAATAAGAAAGATATCAGCTTATTGTGTTTATATTAATGACCATCTATATTTACAACATTTTGAGTGTGTCCAAATACTTGTTCACAAATCTGGATTATCTCCAATAACAGCAGTATTTTCCATATTATTATTCATATTTTTTCTGTTCCATAAAAAGCTTCTTTTCATCTCACCAATAGATGTCTCTAGTGAAGTTCTAGTGATTCAAGAATAATGTTTCAAAATTGGTTCATTTATATAGATAGAACTTCCAAGAATTTGAGAAGTGCGGTTGTCAATAATGGGTAGAATTGGTGAATGTTACACGTGTGTAAAGTGATCACTTAAAGAGCCTATGACGGTCGTCAGCTCTGTCAGACTTCCATATTCTTTTTCATCTTTAATGAGATAAAAAATAATGTGAAAATTAAACTTGTTTTTTTTTTAAATAACCGGCAAAGCCTCTATTTCAGGGGCTTCACAGAAAGGATAATAAAGATAGGGAAAGTAGATATGAAAAATATATCACCAACACCCAGACCAATCAAAAATAAATAATTTATTTTTCAATTGGCGGGAATCGAACCCGAAACGCCAGTTTCGCAGTCGAGCGTCTACCCACATAGTATATGGATACTTTATGGGTAGATATAAGAGCGATAATTACAGTTTATGGATAGTTCCTTGTTTGTTTAAACTATGCCTCAAATATTTACGCAAACAGAGAAAATGTAAATTACCCCAGATGTAAGATAAATGCTTTCATTAGGATACACTGTTCATTCATTTCATAAGAGCCAACAAAAGGGATCGGTTTGTTATTTCAATTTTAATCTCACTAAACATTGTATTCATATATTCATTTATGTATACCATAATGTAATTTGATGAAATAATATACTTTTATATTAATTACTTATTAAAAAAATTGTAACATTTTAAATCAGCATAGATTTTGGATGTTAATTTATACGAGTATGAGGGAATTTGAAAAAGAACGTGCAGTTTCGAAATGGGCGAATGAATTAAAACCCATTTCTTGAATGTTTTTCGCAGATACTTTGTGGCACATTTTATAAACTTTATAAAATAAAACAACTTTGTTTTAACCACTTTTTATTGGTACACTTCATTGGTACACTTTATCGAACCGGTTTCAACAAGAACCTTGTCATCATCAGGGTTTATGTACAAAATTCTAAAACATTGACATACTCATGCTCAATAAAAACAACATTTATGAGTTTTTTCCCATTTTTAAATCATATTTTTTTATATCTAATTTTCATATGGTGTACGGAATGCGTGGAAGTTTTTAGTATCGCAAAGGAAGGGTAATTAACTATAACCTAACTATGAGTATTTCAATGTTTAAGAATTTGCTACATAAACCCTGATGATGACAAGGTTCTTGTCGAAACTGGTTGGATAAAGTGTACCAATAAAAAGTGATTTAAACAAAGTTGTTTTATTTTATAAAGTTTATTTTAAACCCAAATTAAATATGGACTAAATTCTTAATTTTGTTTCTAGAGACGAGAATTTAATGGTAATAATGCCAATCGGAGCATATTAATTTGATTGCGATTGCGTCATTATAGCTCCTGATATATGTGACATAATATATCAGGAGCTCAATAATCTCAATATCTTAAGCTGAAAAGAAATATTAACTGAGAAAAAGTAACGACTTTCATCCCAATCAGGTTACTGAAAAAGTAACAATTACGTATTGGTCACACCTCTTATGAAGTGATTTGTATTTATTTATTTTACATTATTATGTTATCACTGAAATGATTAGGAAAACATTGAAATTTATACCACTTGAGTTTATTAATGACTTCTTATTTCGGAAGCTAAACTCCCATCGTCAGGTCTGAATAATAACTAATAATATTAGTTTCTTGAATGTTTGTCGCAGATAGTTTGTGGCACATTTTATAAACTTCATAAACTAAAATGAACTTTGTTGTAACCACTTTTTAGAAAAAGTGGTTACAACAAAGTTCATTTTAGTTTATGAAGTTTATAAAATGTGCCACAAACTATCTGCGACAAACATTCAAGAAACTAATATTATTAGTTATTATTCAGACCTGACGATGGGAGTTTAGCTTCCGAAATAAGAAGTCATTAATAAACTCAAGTGGTATAAATTTCAATGTTTTCCTAATCATTTCAGTGATAACATAATAATGTAAAATAAATAAATACAAATCACTTCATAAGAGGTGTGACCAATACGTAATTGTTACTTTTTCAGTAACCTGATTGGGATGAAAGTCGTTACTTTTTCTCAGTTAATATTTCTTTTCAGCTTAAGATATTGAGATTATTGAGCTCCTGATATATTATGTCACATATATCAGGAGCTATAATGACGCAATCGCAATCAAATTAATATGCTCCGATTGGCATTATTACCATTAAATTCTCGTCTCTAGAAACAAAATTAAGAATTTAGTCCATATTTAATTTGGGTTTAAAATAAACTTTATAAAATAAAACAACTTTGTTTAAATCACTTTTTATTGGTACACTTTATCCAACCAGTTTCGACAAGAACCTTGTCATCATCAGGGTTTATGTAGCAAATTCTTAAACATTGAAATACTCATAGTTAGGTTATAGTTAATTACCCTTCCTTTGCGATACTAAAAACTTCCACGCATTCCGTACACCATATGAAAATTAGATATAAAAAAATATGATTTAAAAATGGGAAAAAACTCATAAATGTTGTTTTTATTGAGCATGAGTATGTCAATGTTTTAGAATTTTGTACATAAACCCTGATGATGACAAGGTTCTTGTTGAAACCGGTTCGATAAAGTGTACCAATGAAGTGTACCAATAAAAAGTGGTTAAAACAAAGTTGTTTTATTTTATAAAGTTTATAAAATGTGCCACAAAGTATCTGCGAAAAACATTCAAGAAATGGGTTTTAATTCATTCGCCCATTTCGAAACTGCACGTTCTTTTTCAAATTCCCTCATACTCGTATAAATTAACATCCAAAATCTATGCTGATTTAAAATGTTACAATTTTTTTAATAAGTAATTAATATAAAAGTATATTATTTCATCAAATTACATTATGGTATACATAAATGAATATATGAATACAATGTTTAGTGAGATTAAAATTGAAATAACAAACCGATCCCTTTTGTTGGCTCTTATGAAATGAATGAACAGTGTATCCTAATGAAAGCATTTATCTTACATCTGGGGTAATTTACATTTTCTCTGTTTGCGTAAATATTTGAGGCATAGTTTAAACAAACAAGGAACTATCCATAAACTGTAATTATCGCTCTTATATCTACCCATAAAGTATCCATATACTATGTGGGTAGACGCTCGACTGCGAAACTGGCGTTTCGGGTTCGATTCCCGCCAATTGAAAAATAAATTATTTATTTTTGATTGGTCTGGGTGTTGGTGATATATTTTTCATATCTACTTTCCCTATCTTTATTATCCTTTCTGTGAAGCCCCTGAAATAGAGGCTTTGCCGGTTATTTAAAAAAAAAACAAGTTTAATTTTCACATTATTTTTTATCTCATTAAAGATGAAAAAGAATATGGAAGTCTGACAGAGCTGACGACCGTCATAGGCTCTTTAAGTGATCACTTTACACACGTGTAACATTCACCAATTCTACCCATTATTGACAACCGCACTTCTCAAATTCTTGGAAGTTCTATCTATATAAATGAACCAATTTTGAAACATTATTCTTGAATCACTAGAACTTCACTAGAGACATCTATTGGTAATTTCAATATAATTAATATATTTTTAATTATATTTTTAGAAAATTTTTGAAAAAATATATTTAATTTTTCATTCATGCTAAATTTGAATGAATACAGGATGCCGTTTTTGTAATTAGGCGCCTCATTTCACTATGCTTTAATGGGGGTTGAAAACTAGGTACCGCTAGAATTCAGGAGTCTATGAACAAACAAAATATCCAGAGGGTTTAATATGTTTTCATTGAAATATGACGAAATATGTTGACAGCTACAATATATTTAATTCATATCCTAAACATTATATACATGCTTTATCACCGAGTATTTTGTCCTTTATCTGGTCTCTTGACCAGAAAGTTTATACTACAATATCTTCTTCTTCATCACTTAATCCCAACTTATCGTCTTTGTTGAGTGTCGGGGTCAGCTCTCCTCATCCTCAAGTAGTAGGTCCTACTGTCATGAGCAACGTCTCCTAGGGAATGCCTTCGAATCATGTTTTTTTTTTTTATTCTGCAGCAACCATGAATTCATTGGTCTTCCTCTAGTTGCCATTCTAAGAGAACATGCATGACGATTGCCTGTTCGCAATATGATTAGATTCTCTGCATCCTTATGCCCCATACGATTCCAATTGCCTATATTCAAATATTGTATATAATAAAGAACCTATGTGGTCTTTAATAAAATAACATTTATTCCATTTAAATTTCATTGTTATAAAAAAAAAAAGAATTTGATAACAATAAAATTGTTAAAATGAAAATAAGAAAGATATCAGCTTATTGTGTTTATATTAATGACCATCTATATTTACAACATTTTGAGTGTGTCCAAATACTTGTTCACAAATCTGGATTATCTCCAATAACAGCAGTATTTTCCATATTATTATTCATATTTTTTCTGTTCCATAAAAAGCTTCTTTTCATCTCACCAATAGATGTCTCTAGTGAAGTTCTAGTGATTCAAGAACAATGTTTCAAAATTGGTTAATTTATATAGAACTTCCAAGAGTTTGAGCAGTGTGGTTGTCAATAGTGGGTAGAATTGGTGAATGTTACACGTGTGTAAAGTGGTCACTTAAACCAGCCTATGACGGTCGTCAGCCCCGTAAACGCCCAGACTTCCATATTCTTCTTCATCTTTGGTGAGATGTAAAAAAAAATATATTTTCAAATATTTGTTTGGTCAATTTTTTTTAATTTAATAAAGCAATTTGCTGATTGCTTTGAAATTTCGACACAACGTTACACACTACCTTTATAAACTACATCACTGAGAGAAATATGACCACGATTGAATTTTTGTACAAACGCTGTACAATTCTTTAATACAATTCAATAGCGAAAGCTTTCATACGTCGGTAACAGACATTTTTCGGGTGTTAGCAAACTTTAGAAAGCATAACAATAAAATAGATTGATTTTGTGGACGCGTTAAATAAATGTTTGGTTAGAATTAGGATTTAAATTTATTTCAATTTGAAGGCAAATGACGTTAGAAATATAAGCAATAACTAAGGTAAACTTGGTATGATAAAGTACTGAAAATACTTGAAAGAAGTCGGGTCAGGAGTCAGAATAATTGGAGGATATGTATGAATGAGTGCACGAACGTGGAAGAGGCGAAGATTATTTACAAAGACATAGAGTGATGTGACGTTCTATTCTCTCTGCCTACCCCTTCAGAGGAAAGACATAATAGTTATGTCAGTAAGGTAGTCAAAATAAAGAGCAACTTTTTCCCATTTGAATAATATTGTATTCCATACAATTCAATAATATTTTCACAAGATAATACTTTATATTCACATATTCAGGATCATCAGTAGCGGAAATCTTTCAGTATGGCCTTATATTATTTCCATCAACAGATTTAAAGGTAAAATGGTCCCAAATAAATATTTATTATTTCAATTTTAGTCGATCAAACAAGAATATATTGATTGGCATAACTTTAGAAATGAATCGGTTTTGTTGGAATAGTAAATTCCACATTTAATTTATTTCACGAAACCTCCTGAAGCGTTCAGTTTTGATTTATTTTTAGATAATTTTTTGCACTTCACTCAATTTTATAATATTTCTTTAACTATTATTTATTATTTCTATAACTCGTTTTTATATTGAATGAAAATATTTGTGAAAACTGGTATAAATAGGTGCCCATGACATTTAAATACAATGTGTTCATCTTTGATTACTAGGACACTGAAATAATGATTTTTTATGGGTTATAAAATATATTTTTTTTATATCATGGCATAGTACTTAACTTGATTAGTTAGTTATTATAAATAATACAAATTCGTCGAATGTAAATTTTAAATTTTACTTATAAATCGACTAATGGTGCAAAGGACACAACATAGTATAAAAGTAGTGTTATCTTGATCGATAAAAACGTAAAGGAAAGGTAATTAAGTAAATATTTATAATATTTTTTGTGTATTAAAAGCATTGATAACTTTTTGGTATGGTAATAAAACACACTTAGTGGTACGGAAAAATTCTAATTGTGATTCATTTGTCGTCTTTCTCTCTTTCAATTTTTTTTTATTTTTATACAAATGTCAAATCGAAAATTTTTTTATTTTAATTTTAAAGACCTGACGATGGAATGATTTTCCGAAAACGGTAGACACAAAGTGGTATTACACAATGTAAACAATGGATGGTAAGGAGAGTGATTTTGAATATTATTTAATTTATTATGAACCTCTAAAGGTTGGAACTTATGACCCTCAGAACGGTCGGTAGTAATTTTTAATTCAACACCCTTTTAGCATTTTTCATTAAGACTGACTGAAAAAAAATAAAAATAAATTGCTGGAAATATCATGGTAATTATTATATTTTGTTTTAATTTTTTACCCTCAGTAATGATCGGTTTAATCCGCCTCAATAGCGTAATAGTCGAAGCGTTCGTCTACAGAGATGGAGATCTTAGATTCGATTCCTAGTAAATCTTAATTATTTTTCATCGTAATATTTATTTGATATTATCTTGGACTGATACTTAAAACAAAGGGATGATCGCCTTACCGTCATGTTTTTAATTATCGATATAACACTGCTTATATGCGGTACAGTGCCTTACACATCATTGAGTGCGGACAAGCGTTAGAAAGAGAATGATTGATTGTCCTTATCGATGATTGAAAACCGTGTTTAGAAAGCCATTTAAAAAAAAACTTTATTTCATTCAGAAGACCTATCCAATTTCATCTCTAATAACTCAGACACTCTTCCAATCTCCACGATGTCATTCCCACATTTTTCATAAATAAAATGTTTTCCTTTTTGAATGTTTATGATCTCCCAGGACGATTATTCTTGTTAGATCAGCTTTGGTGTATTCACGCCTTTATTTAACTTATTTTACAAAGTAGTGTAAAAGTACAAAGACGCCAATTTATTACTCCGTTAATGATGGTTTGTTTAAGACAAAAACGATATCAATGTCCATCTGGGTCGATTTCTAAAAAAAAAACAGGGTACAAAGTAATATTTTTTATCTCGTAATTCTTTTAAGTTATTATCTCGTCATTCACTACACATGTTCAAATCACTTCAAATAACCTTTCTTATATTTTTAATTATCTCTTTTTTAATCTAACATACAAAGTTTTCTCATTTCATTCTTTTTCGTTTTCCTAGCCATGTGTCCTGTTTTTTTTTTATATAGAGGAATTAGCATCCTGCGATGTTGATTCCCAGCTGTCAATCCATCTCTTTGGTGATCTGTCCGGGAATTGTCTACCATGAGGTTAGCTAGTAAAATATACATGGTTGATAAACTATATTTACGAACTACACTTGGATGTCTTGACTCTGGCCAATGTCTGCACACGACGGATTCTTGAGTTCTTTGAATACGTTGCGCGTGGCAATGAGAATATCCAGAAATGACTGGTTGTGATCGGCAGCCTGGAGGGGAAGAGAGGGAGAGGAAAATCTCCTACACGATGGACCGATAAAGTTAAGTCAGTAGCAGGCACCTCGATGGTTGTAGAGCTATGTGCATTGCAGTCAAGGGTTAACTGAAGAACAGTCATTGCTTCTACAAGGGTCACAACACTCAGTAATGAGGAATGAGACGAATAATGAAGAAGAAGGTTTACAACATTTTGAGTGTGTCCAAATACTTCACAAAATCTGGATTATCTCCAATTAAAGGAGTTTTTTATCTCACCAATAGATGTCTCTATTGAAGTTTTAGCTATTCAAGAATAATGTTTCAAAATTTGTTCATATACTTACATATATAGAACTTCCATGAATTTAAATAGTGTGGTTTTCAATAATGTGTAGAATGGGCGAACTTGGCGATGGGTGATCACTTGAACCAACCTATGACGGTCGTCAGCCCCGTAAATGCCCAGACTTCCATATTCTTCTTCATCTTTGGTGAAATGTCGAAAAATAATAAAAAGAAGGTTGATGAAGTTAAACATAATGAGAATTTAGCCTAAATTTATTAATATATTAAAAAAAAAAAAAATTTTTGTGCAAAAATATATTTTCTAACGTTTTCAATACAACTTTTTAGACTTACTTTTATATACAGAATTACATATTTAATATAAATGGAAGTTCTAAGTAGGCAATAAAATTATGTTGAAATGCTCAAAGAGATTGACACTGTTTACATTTTTTGTTTTTGTAAGGAGAGTACTTACTTTTCTCGAGTGTTTTTTACTATGACAAGACTAATCAGTGCTACTTCCTGTCCTGAGATACTTCCTGTCTAACAGGGGCGGACTAGGGATTATTTTTTTTATATGTTGCTTATGATTTCATAATCCGCATGTCCGCCTTCATGTCCGCCTCCGTAGTGTAATGGTCAGCACGCTCGGCTACCGTTCTGGAGGTTCCGGGTTCGATTCCCAAAGGGGGTAAAATAAATATAAGTGATTTTTTCACTGTAATATTTATTTAATATTACCCTGGACTGGTACCTGAAGCGGAGGGCTGATCACCTTTCCTTCATGTGTAAACGATCAAGATAACACTGCGTTTATATGACGCAGTGCCCTATGCACCATTGGGTGCGGATAAGGGTTTTATTTTTATTATTATGATTTCATAATAATGTTTAGTTGGAAAATTCAAAGCTTCTTTTCGGTTCTATAAAATTCGATAAAATTAATTTTTATATCATGCTTCAGATAAATTATAATTGCCAGAAAGATTCATTTATGATCTAAGTTATAAAAAAGGCTTTTAAAATATCTAATAAAATCGATAAAAAAAGACAGAATTTCTTATTTTTATTAAAATGTTCAAAACATTATTAATTGGAAGTACACAATAGAGTTTTGGTTCCAACCTTAATATAGTTGGCAAAAGAAGGATAAAGTAGACTGAACGTAGTTGAAATGCGTTCACTCAGACGAATGTGCGACAAAACATTGTATGATAAATGTTCAAATGGTGAAATAAGGAAAGGATTCAAAGGCTGAGATAAGTATTATCGATAAAATTGAGGAAGGTGTGTCGAGATGGTTTAGGCATGTGAATCAAATAAGTAAATAAAGAAAGTTCTCTACGAAATAAAAACTTGTCTGAATCTAACATAGATGGCTGTTGTGAACCCATATGCACTGTGTCATAGGATAGGATAATATCTACATTAGAGTTCCAAAAATATACGAACCGTAAGTAAGAAAAGATAGTTAAACAAATTTATTAGGCGAATGTGGTCGGTAATAGATGCAGAGAAAGATAATTTAATATTAAAAAAAATGGAACACGATGAAATCACAGCTGACGTATTTTAAATTAATATGTCAAGTTATCTTATTTAAATTGAAATTCCAATAAAAAAATAATAAACTTTTTTAATTGACGTAAATTTTATATATCATACAAGAAAAAGTGACCAAATGCATTTTGTACAAAAACGTGATCATTGACTATTCGATATCTTACTAGCTTAATATTGCCCTGAAAACATCCCAAAGAATTTTTATACTTGGAAGTATAATATATTACTTGTTAAAAATGACTAACTGCATTAATGTTTATATTCTTGCTAAGCAAAAGTGACTTAAATTGCCCTCCTGAACATTTTACGTTTTGTTAGTTGGTCACTTTCTCCTGTACGACTAAGATTTGTAGCTTGATAGAAGAAAATCCTGTACGACTACTTTTCCTGTACGATTTCCTGTACGAATCCTGTACGATTATTTTTCGTTGATAATAAGACATTTCTTAAATTATCGTTATTTCCCAGTCCGTCACTGTTCTCTCTTCACAAATCTCTGCAAGGGTGGGAGCTAGATGATATAATGCCCGGAATGAAAATACAGAACGGTACACGGGTCACTAAAAGCCTACCCTGTCGTATTGTCTTAAAAAGGTAAAATGTCAACTAGGGACTGATGCTATTGTCAGGAATGGAGATTTTGAAGCCAAGTGTACAAGAGAGATGCGAATCTTAATAAAAGAAAGAACCTACAATACATTAAATTAAAATATAATGAGAATGAATTCATTCAAATAAATAAAAAATATTTAACCGAAAATCTTATATGAATTTATTATTGATAAAAATGTTACTTTATGATTTATGAAATTAAGTAAAAGAAAATATTTTAAAAACTACATTTTGAGTATCGTAGAACGGGGCTACTTGAACTTTGATATGTTACTTGAGCCCAGTACCATAAAAATATTTACATCTGTGCTTGGTCTACAATAATGAACGTGTCGACATGATTCATAGTTTCCCTAACAGGTGACACTTATTGTCACGATACGTTTATTATTGTAGACCAAATACAGATTTTTTTTTGTACTGGGCTCAAGAAACACATCAAAGTTCAAGTAGTCCCGTTCTGCGGTATGTTCAAATACTTGTTCACAAATCTGGATTTTTTCCAATTATGAGTAATTTTTAAAATATTTTTTTTGACATCTCAACATTGATGAGGAAGAATACGGAATCTTGGCATTTACGGGGCTTACGACCGTCAAAGGCTGGTTTAAGTGTTAAAGAGAGAGATTGCCAGTGTGTAAGGGCTTTTAAAGCCTACGCTACGTCACTGTTGTAAACTTGACTGCTTGGTAGGTCGCCTTCCGTTTAGAGACCTACCTGAGTCACCACACAGAATACTGTTTTTGAATTCAATTTTTCCATAATTTACTTACAATAAGTTCAAGGTACCGCGTTCTTATATCGTGTATATCAAAATGTGCGTATCAAAGTCAAACTACCTCAAAATCAAAAGCTTAAACTTAAAAAAAAAGTCAAAAACAAAGTAAAAAAATGTAAAAAAACCTATTTTTGTTTTTGAAGCAGTTTGACTAATTAGCGTTTAATGATAGAATTATCCATTTAACGTAAAGCGTTTCGGTGCTATAAATTTTCATAATATTGGATCTATTTTTCGATGAACCTGTACATCCTAATTTAGAAATACAGAGATTTTCATGCAGATCAAAAATATTTTTTTACATAAGTAACCCATTAGGGTCTTAATTTTCTATGTTATTCAATTTCGTCCTTCCAACTAGCGGAATTCTCACAACACTCTCATCGTGTTTAATTGACTAGCGTTGTATATAATACTAATTTGTATATTGTGTATCTGGGTTAAGAAAAGATAATTCTCCGGATTAGAGAGAACCGACTGTTTGTATTATATAATACTAATATCCGTAAACACTGTTGAACTAACTCCCACAATTCTTGAAGGAAATCGAAATCAACAATGGTACAATTTTCTAGTACTAATATGGTATATTGTACAAACTATGGTTTTAAAGATAAATCTAGGAATAATAAGCGTACGTTTTGGATATTTTTTTAGATCACATTAATAAGAAAAATCTTTTGAAAATTTTTACATTTATTAAAATCCATCTTCGCATTATACTGGCGAGTTTACATATCGTGTTGGATGTTTGGGCTCGATTTCATGGAACTCATATATATATATATATATATATATATATATATATATATATATATATATATATATATATATACATATATATATATACATATATATATATATATAAATATATATATATATATATATATATATATATATATATATATATATATATATATATATATATATATATATATATATATTGTATATATATATATATATAAATATATATGTATATATATATATATATATATATATATATATATATATATATATATATATATATATATATATATATATATATATATATATATATATATATATAT
This sequence comes from Brachycentrus maculatus, assembly GCF_059751285.1. Taxonomy (NCBI): domain Eukaryota; kingdom Metazoa; phylum Arthropoda; class Insecta; order Trichoptera; family Brachycentridae; genus Brachycentrus; species Brachycentrus maculatus. Next base: position 174,714 of record NW_028281032.1, on the reverse strand, counting down.
ATATATATAAACACATATTATATAAATACATATATATATATATATATATATATATATATATATATATATATATATTGTAAAGCAATCGGGCTTCTTTTCGGGGAATGATGTGTAAAAGTGGGTTGGAAGATCTCAACTTTCCACTTGAAATATCTCATTATGTATTCCATATATTATTACCCTAATTGTTTCATTACGTGAACACGTGTAAGGGTAGTATCGGTTGACGACTATATATAAGGTAAGCCCTGTGTAAGGTACGTTGTGAATAGAGTTGTATGTATCATTGTATGAACATAATATCATGTAATGTATAGATGAACCCTTCCGAGAGATATAAATTATATCATAGGTGTTTCAAGTTGAGATGAAGCGTCAAATGTTTAAGTATGAAAAAAAAGATGTAATTTAAAGGATTGTGGTTATGTTGGTTACACATTTTTCGGTGGACCTGCATTTCATATAACAAAATAATAAGCATATTTTTTTTGGCGAAAATTTTTAATTTGACAAGTGACCGAGTTTTGTCATTACCGAGATCATCAGACAAGTGTGAGGCTAGACAAAATTTTACGTTTCCGAAAAAATCCTATAAAATATAAAAAATACATTTGTTAAATAAAATTATTTTAAATCACTTAAAACCTATACTACAACTTAAATGTTTGTTTTATAATTTAAATTAATTTTGTCATAAAAAATTATATAAAATTCGATTTTCAACCCCTGCCTTGCCGTGTATTTAACATTACAGAATTTTGTGTAGTCTCACACCGATATGATGATGTTGATAACGACGAAACCCAGTCACTGGTTGAATAAAATTTACGTTACTCTAAATACTAGTTCGTTTATCTGAATTATCTCCAATTAGGAGTTTTTTTAATAGTATTTTTTGACAACTGAACATAGAACAATATGGTGATTATAGTGACATTACGCTTACTCCTTTCAAGAACGTCATAAATCAAAAATCGTAAATTTTCAGTTGTGCATGGTTTTCGGAATGCCCAGAAAATGTACTTTATCACAGCAAAAGTGGCATATTTAAACTTAATATTTACCCGCTACAGGGCAGAAAGTGTTGTTTTTGCATTTTGAAGAAAAAGTTTGTTTTAATTATTTTTTTAAATATACTAAATATTTTTCAAATGGAGAAAAAACCTTCAGGTTTTACCTAAAAAGACCCGTTGCACAATAAAAAGTTAAATAAGTTGCTTTATATTTATTTTTAAGAAATTGTATCACATTTTTAAACTTTAAAAATGTTCTCCTGAAAACTCAAGTTTTTGATTTATGACGTTCTTGAAAGGAGTGAGCGATATATCAGAAATTTATGTTGAGATATTAATATAAAGAGGCACAATCAAAATTTGGTAAACGAAAAAATAACAGTTAACTCATTAGTCACGTCTCTACTCTATACCCACCCTATTATTTCAATGAAACTTTTATCGGAATAGTTTCCTACAAGTATTTTCCGTTTAAACACAATCTTTCTCCCGGGATTATGTAACTCAAATCTTTTCTAAAGGGTATTTTCCTAAAAAGGCAACTTCATATTAACGAGTTTAGATGCCATCACATGTTGCCCCCTTCTTGTAGCTGAAATTCTTTTCCAACGAAAAACTTGGAATTAGGGATGACGGATGATTCTCCGAAATAATATGCCATAGCTTTTTATCGCCTCCTCGAACAAAGTTGTATTCTTATATTCATTTTCGTCGATAAATTCAGTAAGGGTAGTATCTCTAGGGGATAAGTTTAGTGAAATTTCTGATTTTATTGAAAGAGGTTCGGGACTTTGGGATATTTTCATTTAATTCTCACAGGACATGATATTACTCTAATAAGGGCTATTACGATCTGGGACTTCTTATTTATTAAATCATATTTTTTATCTTCTTCTTCATCTAGAAAAAACTAAACAAAACTATCGAAATCCTTTAGTACACAACCATGATAGACGATTTACACACAACGAAGGTTTGATAGTCCCAAGAATTAACAATAAATATGGGAGTCGAACACTCCAATATATCGTTCGGAACATGTTCAATTTGTTGCCAACGGATGTTAGAGGTCAAAATAAAATATAAAACAAAGGCAAAATAAAGGAATGGATAAAAGATCAAGAGTTAATTTAATGAAAATTATAAAATGTTTATATTCTTAATTTTTTCTCTTTTTTGTTAAAATCGTTAAAAACAATATAAAATGTATTAAAAAAGAACTCCGCCGACAGGACACACAATGTGGCTTGGCGGGTCTCTGCAAAAAAAAGAAGTTCGAAATATGTAAAAATTGTGATTTAAAGAAATGTATACATATAAAAAAATAATCTACTTTATAAAGATCCTCAGGATCTGTCATTGTCTCCGACTTTCGCTCTTGGGATGTTGACTGCCAGCTATCTTTCGACCTTTTTGGAAGTCTGCCTGGGGGTCTTCGTCCTTCAGGGTTTCCTTGGAGGGCGATACGTGGAAGTCTGTCTTCTGATATTCTGTTTAAATGCTCATTCCAGCATCGCCTTTGTTGTCGTCCCAACCTCGAGATATCTTTAGTTTTGATTAAAATAATTATTTACAATATTTTGAGTGTGTCCAAATACTTGTTCACAAAGTCTGGATTATCTCCAATTACAGGAGTTATTTTCATATTATTTTTTGACATCTCATCAAAGATGAAGAAGAATATGGAAGTCTGGGCATTTACGGGGCTGACGACCGTCATAGGCTGGTTTAAGTGATCACTTTACACACGTGTAACGAAAAGAAACTTTTTATCTCACCAATAGATGTCTCTAGTGAAGTTCTAGTGATTCAATAACAATGTTTGTGAATTGGTTCATACATATAGAACTTCCAATAATTTGAAAAATGTGGTTGTCAATAATGGGTAGAATTGGTAAATGTTACACGTGTGTAAAGTGATCAATTTAACCAGCCTATGATGGCCGTCAGCCCCGTAAATGCCCAGACTTCCATATTCTTCTTCATCTTTGATGAGATGTCAAAAAATTATAAAATAATAATTATTTTTTTATTTCAATCTAAGTTTCATTAATTGATTCGGTAGTTACTTTGCAGTAATATCTATCCATTTTAAATCAATTACTTGGTGTTTAAAAATAATGCGGAATGCGTTGAAATATGTCGTTGAAATGTGTCAGAATAGATTTTAAGAAATATTGGTATTTACTTAGTTTTTTTAAAAATTATTTTATTTTACTGTTTTTTAAAAGGAATAAACCCGCATATTAAATTATATTGTATATGCAAGTATTAATTGTATAAAAATTATAATCCATATGATTATAATTTTTTTAATACAAATTATAAGATGAAATTTCAATATTGTTTACATAACTTTAAAGATACTTTCCTTATTAAATAACTTTATAAAAATAATTACCAGTTTAAGTTATAATCTTATTATAACTTGATTATAACGTGAACCGATTTAAAAGGAAAACTAATTTATACTTATAAAGTTTTAATATACGTCTTGAGGATGAAGCTGTTTTCTTTTAATCCAGTCGACATTAAAACTAAGTAATAATAACATAAAATATAATATTATAAGAACACTATTTATAGTTTTAAATGAATAATCGCAAGTAAGGAACGAAAATATTAATAATGAGCTTCAACTTCCATTTTTTTCGACATCTCAACAAAGATGAAGAAAAATATGGTTAACTAGGTATTAACAGGGCTTATGACCTGTCATTGGCTGGTTAAGCAATCACTTTACACACGTGCAACATTCACCAATTCTTTCCATGATTGACAAACTCACAAATTTTTGGAACTCATAGACATATTACTTAATCTCGTGACACAGTCAGTATATATGAGTTCACAACAGCCATCTTTGTTGGATAAGGGAAGCTTTTATTAAGCAGAGACTCTTTTATTTGCATGTAAGTTCTGATTCCCGGATTATATTCACACGCTGAGAACCGCCTGTTAACACTATTTAATGTTTTATGTAGTTTATACATCATTTGAGCGATTATTTTATTTACAACATTTTGAGTGTGTCCAAATATTTTTTCACAAATTTTCTTCTTCACCTATATTGAGATGTGAAAAAAATGAAAAAATAACTCCTATGTGGAGATAACCCCGATTTGTGAACAAGTATTCAGACACACTCAAAATTTTGTGAAATATATTCTTGCTTAGGTACTCAATTTCTTTAATGAAAACATTTTTTAAATTTATTATTTTTAATTTAAGTTTTACTTAGTAAATACCACTTTTTTCTTTAAAAAAATTGTGCTGCGTATTACGATGGATTCAGTATCATTATCATTATCGTTTAAAAAACGGTGTTTAAAAATGATGCGGATTGCATCGAAACAAGTGTCACAATAGATTTGAAGAAATAGCGGTATTTACCCAGTAAAACTTTAATTAAAATCGGTTAGATTTTACAACAGAGTGACTGCCGAATCAATTAATGAAATCAGATAAGTCTTGATGGGTTTCTGCAAAAGGATATATTCCTCAAATTTATAAATCAAAAGTTATAAAAATCAAACATTTTTAAATAAATTTATGAAACCAAAATCAAGATGTTGTTTGACTTTAAACGAGGAATACTTGTATTTGGCATGTAAAACAATAGAAAAATAAATTGACATATATTTAATTTTTTTTCTTACTTTATTTCTAAATTGATAAAGAAATATTTTTTAAAATAATGATTAAATTTTCGACAGCGACTAATGTCTTTATAGTGACGCGTAAAGTGGAAGGTAGGCATTGAAATGTGTGTGCGGGGGTAAGATAGGCAGTGGAAATGGGTAGCGAAGGATGTATTGAAGGACATATTGAAGGATATTTGGAAACGGAATGGAATGTTTAAGGTTTACTGGAATTCAGGACGTGATTCGCCTTAAAGTCGAGATCATTCATTCGGTTTAAAAGGGGAATTCCACATCTTCAGCAGTTAGTTGTCTTTGGAAGAACATATAACTATATATGAGTTTGTGAATGTAATTGGAAATTATCAGAACTTTAAATTGAAACAATTACGTATATTATATGTGACTAAATAGATCAAAATTATTCAAAATAAAGTTCATAATATTTAGATTAAATAATTACAAAAAACATTAAAACCTTTAAGTGTAAGAAAAGTACCTAAATAAAAAGGCAGTTATAATACACATACTATACATACTTAACTTGATTAATGTTTTACATCGTCTTTTTTTGGTGAAACTTTTTAGTTCTTTTTTAATAAAATAACAACTACATATAAGGTTATCGTCGTCATTTTTTTGAGATGTCAAAATGTCTTATATTTTGCTCAATTTAAAAAAAAAAAATTTACTACAAAAAATACCGTTTCGTAACATTCTTTATTGTTCATCGTTTACTTTATGTAATACCGCACAAAAACATTTATTCATTACTACCGTTTTTGGAATATCCATTTCATCATTAGGTCAAATGTAAACGTGATAATGGAATAGTTCTTCCAAAATGGCACTCATGAAGTCATGTTTTTAAGCGATATTACACAAAGTGAATGCTATGGACAGTGTTATGTTACCATATCACAAAGCTTAAAATACTTTTAATTTATATATATATATATATATATATATATATATATATATATATATATATATATATATATATATATATATATATATATATATATATATATATATATATATATATATATATATATATATATATATATATATATATATATATATATATATATATATATATATATATATATATATATATATATATATATATATATATATATATATATATATATATATATATATATATATATATATATATATATATATATATATATATATATATATATATATATATATATATATATATATATATATATATATATATATATATATATATATATATATATATATATATATATATATATATATATATATATATATATATATATATATATATATATATATATATATATATATATATATAAATATATATATATATATATAAATATATATGTATATATATATATATATATATATATATATATATATAAATATATATATATATATATAAATATATATGTTTATATATATATATATATATATATATATATATATATATATATATATATATATATATATATATATATATATATATATATATATATATATATGTATATATATATATATATATATATATATATATATATATATATATATATATATATATATATATATATATATATATATATATATATATATATATATATATATATATGTATACATATATAATTATATATATATATATATATATATATATATATATATATATATATGTATACATATATAATTATATATATATATATATATATATATATATATATATATATATATATATATATATATATATATATATATATATATATATATATATGTATACATATATAATTATATATATATATATATATATATATATATATATCCTTTTCACTATTGCAAACACCACATATTTAATTTAATTTTTACTTGGTAAATAACACTATTTTTAAAAATCCATTATGACACGTGTTTGAATGCATTCCACATGGAAAATATATTAAAAATAATTGTTTTGACCAAATAAATCTTGAAATGGAAAGATTCAACTCCAAAGTTACTGCTGAATTAATTAATGAAAATAATATATTGTATTAATCACTATGATAAAAGCTCATTTTCGGCATTGAACTGAATTTATTGAGGTATAAAATACAGAATTAGCATATTATATATATCTAATAGTTGAACCTCATGAATAATTTATAAGTGTGAGTACATAGTTACATTACTATATGGAGATTGTAGATATACGAGTATGTAACTTTAAGAGTACAGTAAAACCCCAATATAATAGACCAATTTTTAACAAATTACGGATATAATGGACATATAATGAAGGTCAACTATATTATATTCATTTTTGTGATTTTTAAGGGTTGATAATAAAAAAAAACAGCGAACTTCAAAAGTGCAAAACAAAACTTGATTCCTTTTTAAAGGCAAGAGTGTCTGAAAAATATAAATTGAATTTGTTTGTGTTTTGCCTTCATTATTTAAATCGAAAATACAGTTTTAAAATTTAAAAAAAAAAACTTTTATTTTGACACATTTGACATTTAATTTGGAGAACTCCAATGAAATTTATACATTAAATGTTAAAATCAAGCACTGATTTTCAGAGTTTTCCAAATTGTATTTTATTATTAAAATAAACTTAAACAAAAAAAATGTGACAATTGTTTCGTCTTAAAATGTCATTTTCAAACTTATGTAAAAATTAATAGTCAATGATAATACATTTGTGTTTATACAAGTCCTTCATAATACTTGAGTCAAATAACATTGACATATTATGTATATTTTCAGCATTTTTCTAAATCATTAGGAACATTTATTGTCTCAGAATGCCATGTCAATACATTATTCTTTTTCCCGAAAATGAATGTTAGTATATGTACCATAATCTATTAAACACTTGGATTTACGCTCAACTATTGTTTTCTTCCGTAAATTATTACTTGAATTAATTTGAAAAAAATATATACTTATTTTACAACTATGTATTACTTAAGTATTTACAATTTTATGGCTACATATATAAGAACCCTTAGACCATTTTATCTTTACATTTGTTTGAAAATATCTTATATAAATCTTGTAATAAAAAGGCGAAACATTTGTCACAAATTTTTAAATATTAAATGCAATTTATTAAACTATCAAAATCAGTTTTTAATTATAACATTTACAGTATTTATATTACACCCCTCCCCATATTAAGTCCGTCATATCGAGGTTTTACTGTACGTAACTTTAGAGTACTGTAAACTGGTAGTTAGGAATTCCGCCTCGGGAAATTCTTTACATCAGCGTATCTCGCGTCTTCTTAGAATCTGGGAACAATTTTAGTAAATCTTCTTGGCTCGTGAAAAACCACTCGTGAGATAAATTATTCAAAACGATGCACTCTTATTTCCTCCTCCAATGCACTTATGTTACCCTGCTTCACCAAACTCAAAAACTCGTATGTACTCTTGAACGTGTGTCTGCTTCCATAAGTGAGATTTTCCGGAGACTTTGTTTACTCTCCACCAATAACCAATGTAGTTATGTTTTGGGTGGGGGGTGAAGGGTGTATAATTTTTTTTCATTTGTATGTATGTGTGTATGTATGTATGTATATTTATAAACATATCCTTATTTTTAAACTTCTTTTCCTAGAAAAAAAAAATCCTTTAACCACCCTCATTAATTCCTCTTCTTTCCTTCTCCTTCCTGCTATATCTATTATTTTATATCATACCTTTTTTTTAAATCTCTGAATGTTTTATTAATTGTTTTATAACATAAATGTGGAATTGTTTAATTGGTTTCTTTTTTTTTAACGTAACTTTTTTTTGTTAATGTAATGTAATGTTTATTATTGTTAATGTAAATATTGTTTATTATATAATTTTTTTATATGTTAGCTGTACATTTCCCGAAAAAATAAAAAAATTAAAATAAAGACTTTAATTATGTGGTTTATTTTTAATTGCCATAAATTGAATAGTTTAAACATAATTGTGGAGGTCCACACCAAAACGTTACATTTATAGTATTGTAAAAAGTCCTTTAAATGAAAATCTGTTCATGTTTAGTATATTCTATTGAAATTTTAATTTAAGTTGCGACAAAACGTGACAATCCTGTGTAGAACCAACATGAAATCATTAAATCGCACCAAAACGTAACTTTTTTACAATTTAGAAATTGTGATTACTTAAAATCATTTATAACAGAAATGTAACGTTTTGGGTGTATTAATTTTCTTCTTGTCAAATCTAGATTTTTTTAAATGGATGTAAAAATAACTCTACGAGTTATTTATCAAGATAACACTTTATAATACGATGCAGTGCCCTATGCACCGCACCGTTGGGTGCGGATAAAGGCTAGTAGAAGAAGAAAGTGATCAATAAACCAGCCGAACCAGACTTCCAAGTTCTTCTTCATCTACGTTGAGATGTCAAAAAAAGTCAAAATAATTCCTTAGTGGAGAAAATCCAGATACGTGGGCAAGTATTTGGACACACTCAAAATGCTGTGAACAAAACTTACTCTTAAGAAAACTGGTGTGGCGTTCTATTCTCTCCGCCTCAGATCTTGATTGATATAAGATTTTGTATACATCGTGTCTATTGTATTGTTTTAAGAGATCAACTATCATTTTCAAGACATTATACTAAATATGCCATAAATCCGTGTACATAAAAGGCAAACAACTATTGATATAAGATTTTGAATGCAGTGCATCTATTGTATTATTTTAAGAGATTAAATATCATTTTTAAGACATTTTACTAAATATGCTTTAAATCCTTGTACATAAAAGGTAAGGCGACTAATAAATATAAAACGTAAAATGAAAAATCTCTTTTCTTACTCCTGTGGAGAAGCGGTGCGATAGTTAGTTAGGAAATGAGTCCAGTATTAAACAAAAACAATTTTAATTCACAAAAAAACTTTATTGCTTTACCCGTTATATTATAATTTTATTGTCTAATGCAATAAAAAATGAGTGGTTGTTGTTTTAAAAAATGCTTCAGATGTATTTCCCGGATGAAGTTCGTAAAACGCGATTTCGTAGATATAGATGATGTTTGTCTCGAAACTCTACAGGGAAATATTTGGTGAGATAAAACACTCAACAATCCATTACGAACTGTGCCTAACGTAGATAAATTAAAATGGCGTTAGAGGAGTCGCGACAATATCCCATGAACTGCCATAGTATTGTATGATAATATAACATCTTCGCGGTACAGAGGGGAAAATGTCTCTTTTAAAGAAAAACGTGGTATCCGCATTAAAAAAAACAGTTTAACGTTGACATTTGACCAAAAATTTTATTCAAGATGGAAAAACTGGTGTCTTCCTTCGTAGATAGAAGTCATTAATTTTATTCAACTTTCTCACTTTAATATAACATATTTTTTTCTACATTATCTTCAATTGATATATCTATAACATGGATGAAGAAGACTATGGAAGTCTGGGCATTTACAGGGTTTACAACTTAGATAGAAGATGAATGACGAGATACATGAATGTGGAAGAGGCAAAGATTGTTTTCACAGACATATTGGTTTGGCGTTATGTTATCTGTGAATCGGATTGATGGTTGGTTAACCGTAAAGCTCTTTTGTGAAATTTGAAGGTTATAATAAAAAAATGGGACTTGTATACGTACCCATTAGCAGTAGCTAGTTCAAATTAAAGTATATGTAAACCGGTGTGCTCTAGGTTTTTTCATTTTCCATTTCATGATTGATTTAACCTACTATCCCTACGCCATTTTTTTTTCATTCGTCTAGTTATATCTTTTATATTCTCAATATTATTAATATTAAAAGCATTTACTTTGTGGTTAGTCATTTTTACTTTTTTTTTTAACAAATATGTTAATAATATTAGTATATAACCACTCACCGAGATTTTTATGTCTACCGGTTTCAAGACGTCCCGTCTCTTCGTCAGGACAATCACTACTGCAGCATGAAAACAATACCACCCTTTACCACCATAGCACGATTTACACACTTAAAACTACACAAAATGTTTAACACATGCAATTTTAGGTCGACCCGAACACCAACATGCACTAAATGTTTCAGCACAAGCATGCGTTACAAGCCGAGATTAAACATGCACTAGGATTAAACATATTAATAAACCAGCTTTTATACTCGTAGGATGAAAGGAGTGGGCGGTATATATTTTACATAAAGTTATTTCAGTAACGTTCACTGTCTTCAAATACAGTAGATTTATGAAACTCGTGCCCATAATATTAATTATAAAGTGAGTATGCAATGCGGTGCCCTATGTACCATATGTTAAGAAAAAAAAATCAATAAAAAAAGTGTCATCAGACTTCATTTCAACTCTTTGACTCTTTTTTAGACTCTTGGTCAGTATGATTTTAGACTCTTTCTCAATATAATATTTTTTTTTCCTAAAGGTTTACATTCGCTTTAAAATGACTTATAAATATTCCCATAAAAAAGTACAGATACCGTGTTTTCCTTCACGGCAGCTGAGACATAGTCGTATATTATACAGTCGTAGTAAGGACAAAGCTGAAAAGGCAATTTTACGGATCGTATAGACAATTCAGCGTCCCGAATCCTGACACGAGAGGGATAAAGGGATCTGAAAATGATGATGACGACTCGAAAACGACTGAAATATCTCCTGAAAAAATGTTGTGCTGTTTTCAGGAATCAAATAGGAATGCTTCTACGCTTTATAGATAGTTCAAATGATTTTTTCAATGAATTTGAGCATTTATCCGTATATAAAACATTTTGATTGTGTCCAAATACTTGTTCACAAATCTGGATTATCTCCAATTAGGAGTTATTTTTTTACATTTTTTGACATCATATCATCGACAGAATTGGTGAATGTTACACGTGTGTAAAATGATCACTTGATCACTTGCCCATGACAAGTCGGTAACAGAATTATTTTTCATATTTTTATTTGAAATCTCAACAAAGATGAAGCAGAATATGGTCTAGGCATTTGCAGGGTTTACGACCGTCATAGGCTGGTTTAAGTGATCATGTTACACACGTGTAACATTTACCAATTCTACCAATGATTGACAACCACGCTATTCAATTTCTTGAAACTTATAGATATATTGATTAAACTCGAAACACCGTCCTTGATTTCAATTGACTTCATGAGAGACATCTATGGTGAGATGGGGCAAGCTTTTTATTGATCATAAATTCTTTAATTTGTATGTATGTATCCCATCGTATATGGCTATTGTGAACTCGCGCATACTGTATTACAAGTTAGATTAAAATATCTACATAGATGTTTTAAGAATTTCAGTATTGTGGTTGTCAATCATGGGTAGAATCGGTAAATGTTACACGTGTGTAAAGTGATCACTTAACCAAGCCTAAGACGGTCCTTAGCCAAGACCTTTAATTCTTCTTCATCTATGTTAAAATGTCAAAAAAAATAAGGTGAAAAGTTGACAAATTCATATAGCGAAAAGCAGACTCATAAACTCATACAGTGTTTCATTTCTCTCTCACACATCACACAGATGTTTTTACTCAAAAACACGTGGGATTCATATAAACGTGGCAGTCCATACCGGTTTTTATGAATTTTAAAACCGTTTTTCTAGGGTTATTTCGGTCGTATTTTTGCAATGAATATAATAATTTCTTGGTGAAAATTTCAGCGCAAAGATATTTATCACACATAACAATGAACAACAAACAGTTAGGTAACCTAAATAATTTATTTCAGTACTTTATGCATTCATAAATCAGATTTCAAAGGAAATGTCGCTGTGGTTGGCCAAAAATAATTAAACAAAACTGCAGCAAATTTATCCTATATTATAATTTTACTTCCGTATGCTCATAAATATAAAACGTACATGCACAATATGTTATAATACTCATATGTATGTCTTCTTGGTAACTGGATATAATATGAGGTTTATTTACAGGAGTGGGTCTATGTAATTGAGCAAGTAAATACATACTTAAATTTCCAAATTTTTCTTCATTTTTGTTGAGAAATCAAAATAAAAAAAAAGATTTGGACACACTCACAAAATGTTTTGAATGAAGTAATCTAATCAAACCATAAGCTGCATAAAAAATGATAATCATATTTTCAGGCGTCTTCCAGCATGTGAAATAATTCGGTAGGGATGTTGCAAACCTAAAAAAAAGATTTCTGATTCATAAAAGCTTTCTCAAAACAACCATTGATAATGCCCCGAACTTAAATATGAAGTGACGTAAGAACAAGATGATATATGTATGATTTCCAAAAAAAGAGTGGTGTGGTTTACAATCATGGGTAGAATGGTGAATATTACACATGTATGAAGTGATCACTTAAACCAGCCATTGACAGGTTAAACCTTCCATACCCAGATTTTCGTATTCTTCTTCATCTTTGTTGAGATGTCAACATATAAAAATAAAATATTTCTCAACTGATAACGTTACTATCAGCCATACTTTCAAATCTATCATATAACTGCGAGCATGTGAAAGGAATTCAAGTACACTAGATATATTAATCATTAAAAAAAATATGCAATAAAGATGTTCAAAAATGAGCATAATGGTGGACGTTACACAAGTGCATAAAGTGATCACTTAAGCTTGTCAAATGGCAGGTTATAAGACCTTGATCCCCAGACTTCCATCTTTTTTAATTTGTAAAAATAATATTTGTTTCCTCCAAAGTTGAGTTCTATTAAATAAATATACGAGTATCATACGTAGGGTAAATAATCCAATGTCTGATGGAATAAATAATAAAAAATATATTTTTTCCTCTTAAATTCTTTCAAAGAACATGAAAGTCAAACTATTCAGTACCCAGTATTATGTGATTAGTTTGTGTATTTACAGGATGATTTATTTATATTCGATATTAAGTAATCAAGAGTCGCACACCAATGCACAATACTTTGAAATGTGGCGATACATCTAAAAATTATTATACCATATAAAATAAAATTACACGAAAATACAATTTGATCATCAAATTAACCGTTTGTTTGGTTTTAAGCGGCTTGATAAAATTCATTTGAGCTCAATAATTAAAATTGACTTGAATATGGTATTTCTTAGATTAAAATCTCTTTATTTTTAATTAAAATAATAATAATAATAATAAAACCCTTATCCGCACCCCAATGGTGCATAGGGCACTGTGTCTTATAAACGCAGTGTTATCATGATCGTTTTACACATGAAGGAAAGGTGATCAGCCCTCCGTTTCAGGTACCAGTCCATGGTAATATTGAATAAATATTACAGTGAAAAAATCACTTATATTTATTTTTACCCCCCTTGGGAATTGAACCCGGGACCTCCAGAACGGTAGCCGAGCGTGCTGACCATTACACTACGGAGGCGGATTTAATTAATTGAAATACCACTATTAATTAGTGGTATTTATCGAGTAAAGTATATATTAAAAATATATCATCTTTTTCCGTCTTATCCTTCATCACCGAGGGTTGTGACTCTTGTAGAAGCAATGACACTTCTCCAGTTATCTCTTGACTGTGCTGCACGTAGCGCTGCAACCACCGAGGTCAAGTATAAATATGGATAGATTACTATAAAGTGGTAAAAAATGGTGACAGGCAGGCAACATTTGAACGATAAAAACAATTAACACGAGAATAGGGACATCTATTGGTGAGATGTAAAGAAGCTTTTTACTAAGCAGAAACTCTTATATTAGTATGTGAGGTCCGAATCCTGGATTATAATCACACACATGAGAAACGCCAGAAAATACCTTCTTCATCTTTGATGAGATGTTAAAAAATAATATGAAAATAACTCCTGTAATTGGAGATAGTCCAGATTTTGTGAACAAGTATTTGTACACACTCAAAATGTTGTAAATAAATTATCTGGTAAAATTATAAGCTTAAATAATAAAAATGAAAATGGTATTTTCTGGCGTTTCTCATGTGTGTGATTATAATCCAGGATTCGGACCTCACATACTAATATAAGAGTTTCTGCTTAGTAAAAAGCTTCTTTACAACTCACCAATAGATGTCTCTAGTAAAGTTCTAGTGATTCAAGAACAAGGTTTCTAAATTGATTCATATACGAGAATAGGGGTTGAAATTATCTATCTACCAGTGAGTGTGTTACGAATATTATAAAACAATTAAAAATAAGGGTTGTTAATTCTTTGAAAAAAAACACAGTTTTTGCCACGTCCACTCAAACAGCGGCCCTAGTGTGCGAAGGTCCGTTAGTTATAAATAATCATATGTCAGATTACATTTTTTTTAGTATAAGTCAATAAATATTTATGATTTATTTTCTAAAAGTTGGATGGTATTGTTTGTAAACAGAGTGTGGAAAAAGTTTGAAAAAACTAGCGATATATATGTAGGGTAGATATAATTGGTTAAATGAACCGAGGGCAGTGTATGTAATTGGATATATATTTATTGTTGAAAGTTGGTGGCAAAGTTACGTAGCAGAGTACTCAGGCAGTTGACAATTTGTTCTCATTCCTGTAGCAAAGTTTGCAGGTCTGGGCTGTGTGTAGTGAGTGGCTTCCCCACAGCAGATGAACTTCTATTTGAGATCCGAGTTTACCAGTTTACTTTATTATCTCCTGGTAACGATGAACAGGAAGACCAAAGGAGGTATGTGTAGCAGTAACGAGATAAAGAGAGCGTCATGTTTATTTATCTTAAACAAAGTAAATATGTGATAATAAAGCCTTTCTATGGATTAAAAAAAAATATACTGTATAAACAAGAGTCTAGTTCACTCTCTCTCTTTATATAAATAAATCCAAACAAAGATAAAATTTTGTGATGTATCAAAAACTTTCCAATAAATGCCAATGTGTTAACATTATAACGAAAAAAGATTCGATCCCAAATTATACTTCCACAAATACAAATTTGTTGGGTTGTGATCCCGTGGTTAGTGTCATGGACTCTCTTAGAGTTTAGAGTTATTAATAAAAACGCAAATATTTCTCTTAAAAAATAAAAATCATAAATGAGCCACATTATATGACAGCCTTTTGAAATTCCTAAAAAAATGTGTACTAAAATATAAATATATATATATTTATATATATATATATATATATTTATATATATATATATATATATATATATATATATATATATATATATATATATATATATATACATATATAAATATATAAATATATATATATATATATATATATATATATATATATATATATATATATATATATATATATATATATATATATATATACATATATATATATATATATATATATATAAATATATATATACATATATATATATATATATGTATATATATATATATATATATATATATATATATATATATATATATATATATATATGTATATATATATAAATATATATATATATATATATATATATATATATATATATATATATATATATATATATATATATATATATATATATATATATATATATATATATATATATATATATATATATATATATATATATATATATATATATATATATATATATATATATATATATATATATATATATATATATATATATATATATATATATATATATATATATATATATATATATATATATATATATATATATATATATATATACTTTAGTAAAGTTTTACCTCCCAGAGCTACCTCTCAGTTGTTATGGTGAATGATAAAGCGGAATAAATAATAAAAGATATTCCAGAATTACAAGTTGAGTAAGAACCAGCCATCCGAACAATATTGCATTTTCCATTCCCTAGTCTTAGAAATTATTCACCAAGAAACCGAAAATTTGTCATTACATTTACAGAAATTTATTCAGATGAGTTCGGTAATCTTTGTCTATTCATTCAATTTATAATTGAATAAGAAATTTCAGTACTTTCACCATTAATGATGATGTTTTTTTTTAAGTTTAATTTTCCAAACTGATATCAGGAGCAGAACATTTTGATCGATACGTTTTTCTGGAAAAAGAACACAGTTATATAACCAAACCTTCAGAAGATAAATTAAAATATAAACTTTTGTTTTTTTTTATGGGGAGAAAGTGAAAAAATCTAATTAATAACTTCATAAAATAAAATCTTAAAATATGGAGGCACCATCCTTGAATTACAACTACATAAGATACTAATGTGATTGTAGCAATGCAATAACATTTTTAATTTTTTTTATTTTTTAAGAAATTAATTTTGACATCTCTACGTAGATGAAGAAAATTTTGGAAGTCTGGGCATTTACGGGGCTTATGACCGTCATAGACTGATTTAAGTGATCACTGTACACACGTGTAACATTCACCAGTTCTACCTATGATTGACAACCACACAACTCAAATTCTTGAAATATGACTTTCATATACTTCGTCATGTATGTTGAGATGTCTAGAAATAATTTGAAAAATAACTCAGAGATAATCCAGATTTGTGAAGAAATCACTTATATTTATTTGAATCCCCCCTGGGAATCGAACCCAGATCATCCAGTGTGGTAGCTGAGCGTGCTCACCATTAATTTCAAGAGGTGGACAAAAATACGTATTCGGAATAAACAATACAAAAGAAAAACAAAATTCTATTTATTGTCTTCGGACACTCGTCGTGAAGTGACATTGTTGGTTTCGGTAATCTTTTTTTTTTAAATATAGAATGGCTTTGCACATGTAATACAATGCATTTGCCAATGTCAGGTTAATTGAATCCTTAATTATAAAATATGATAGACTATAAATTATAAAGATAAACTATAAATTTATTCCATTTAATTTCAGAAAAACAACTAACAGTCTGTACATAATTGGGTTCCTGCTCGCCAGGATGAGATGGATATCTGTAGGGAGGGGAATAAGCGGGGTGAGAGAATTCGGTAATCTTGTTTTGAGAAATAAATTAAAAATTAGTTTTCCCTTTTAAAGTTTGCTGTTTTTTTTATATTCAACTCTCTAAACTTGAAAAATGCGTATAGTATACTTGAAGTTCTTTATCTGACGAATAGTCAATAAATGCAATAGCATCTAATAAGATGGTCAGTATGTTATCTTACACCTGATAACTTATTTTTTTGTATTGTTGTTGTTGCCTCGGCTAGGTGTAATCTACGAACAGGATGTTACTATATCTCAATTTCAAGTGCTAGACGTATGCCTTGAATGGACGTTTTAATGATTTTATATTTGACTGGATTTTTATCCGTCAAATCGGAATTTCGTTACATCGAGGTTTTACTGTATTATTATTCTCGCTGCTACCCTTACTACGTTGTCACATTTTGTAAAAGATAATCTGCGATCTCTATGAATAATCACGCAAACTCGGGATACCAGAACTTTATAATGGATATCATTCAAAACTGTAAATCACATTAAGCTTAAAGTCTGAAAATGAAACATTTTTTAAACGTTTTTTGCTCGCAAACGAAATTTGAATAATTTTTAAATAAATTGTATATTTCACTCACAAATTGTAAAACTATAACCATATTTGTCTATTTAGAAGTTTACTCACATGTACTCGTAGTATGGATGTTTTGAAAAAATACTTAAGTTTAAATGCAGCAACACTTAAGCAAACACCTTTGTTTTAACCACTTTTTTATTATTAGCAAACTTTTTAACCTACCAGTTTCGACAATAACCTTGTCATCATCAGGGTTTTTTAAATTCTAAAATATTAAAATAATCAATTACTTTCTCTTACCAAAAGGTTTCACACACTCCGTAAAAAATCCAAAATGTTCAGAAGAAATATAAATATAAAAACTTAAAAGAATTTGGAATTTTCTGAAAAAATAACCCCGTAAAGAGAAAGCTCAACCAAGATCACCACGATCCCAATACACGACCTAATCTCATAGTTTTCACAACCTTTTGAAAAGAAAGTTCCGCGAGGCGAAAAATTTCGGGATTTTAACCGTTAAATTCCAATGTGGAACTACTTGAATGTGGAACTCGGTTGGAGCGAAGCAATTTAAATATTTCAGGCACTGAAACTTATCTTACAACTTATCCGGAATTCTAAGGCCGTGGTCATGAAGCGATTCGTTTGATTTATAATCCACAGATTTCGGAAAATGATTACAATAAAACCTGAATTATTACCGCATATTATTCTAATATATCTCCTTTATATCTTCCCATTTGTTTTTCATCTTACGAAAAGCACAAAAAGCGCTGCATTGTATAAATGTGGCATTACGTCACATTATTTATGGATTAGGCATTAACTTTATGTAATTACATATTTTTTTATATATTTTTTTTTTGTTTGGTTTTTTATGTTTGGTACTTGGTACCCGATAGTGTATAGGGCACTGCGTTATATAAACAAAGTGTTATCTTGATCGTTCACACATGAAGGAAAGGTGATCAGCCCTCCGCTTCAGGTTACCAGTCCAGGGTAATATTGAATACATATTACAGTGAAAAAATCACTTTTATTTTACCTCCTTTGGGAATCGAACCCAGGACCTCCAGAACGGTAGTCGAGCTTGTTGACCATTACACTACGGAGGCGGACAAACATACAATAGATACAATAAAAATTTACACTAAAAAGGTTTTACAATATAATAATAAATAATAACACCTGGACTATAATAAACTCTCTCCTTGTTCCTACCAACGAGAAGCAACCATCGACGGACACTGTCCTTAAAAACATGATCACAATGATTTAAATATAAAATTTAAGCACTTGTATGACACCGCTTTTAAATTACTTCTGCTAATATTACCATCACCTGTTTTCCCGTTGTGGTAGGCAGAGCGGACAGAACGCCACACTCATCTGTCCTGACATACACTCCTCGCTTCATTCACATCCAAACATCTAGTCATACACGCCTTGCGATTACACAAATTTTTGACATCACCAAATTTTAGGTTCATATTGATCTGATCGTGCCAAGTCTTTTTCGGTACTTCTCATTCTGTTCTCCTATTCACATTCGTCACATATACTTTCTTATTCATACTATCGTTTTTTCAACATTTTTTACTACATTTCGAGTGTGTCCAGGTACTTGTTTACAAAATCTGGATTTTCTCCAATTATTGGAGCTTTTTTCATATTATTTTTGACATCTCATCAAAGATGAAGAATAATATTATGATGAAGAAGAAGAATGAGCCCAGACTTCCGTATTCTTCTTCATCTTTGATGAGATGTCATTTTTTTAAACACTAGATTATTCCATTTTTGACATATCAACATAGATGAAGAAAAATATGGAACATATATAAATATACAACTAGTTAAAGTGATTACTTTACACACATGTAACATTCACCTATTGTACCAATGATTGACAATCACACTACCTAAATTTTTGGAACTTCTTTATCATGCGTAAGGTGAATAATCCACAGTCTGATAGGGTAATTATTTCCAATTTTACATACTGTCTGAGGCCTGTTGTTTCCACATATTGTTAAATGTAAAATATACCATCGTATATTACAACGCCGAGGATGTGCGTGAATTATTTACGTCTTTACAGGATTTGCTCTTAAACATATTTTATATGTCGCTTTTTTGTTGACGGAGAAGAATTTTCCTGTCAATATGTCGGGTTACCTCTGTCTCCTAGGTTATAAATTTATATATTTTCCGCAAAACAGGATAAATGCGTGACATTTTTCCACTAGTAATAGTAACTCCTGTGATTCCCTTTGTCATTGAGATACCTTCCAAATTCTGAATTACTGAAAAAAATCGAGAAAAAACTCAATAATATCATTAAATAACAACATTGACTACCTACCCATATAATATTAAAGTTATTTATTGATTTGGCGTTTAGCTTGTAAAACCACATTTTAATTAATGTATTGAATGTTAAATCAAACACTGATTTTTTGAGTACCACATATTATTATGATAAACCCATGTCATTCGAATGACATTCGTTTGAAAATGCCATTCCATGCCAATGCCAAAATTGTTACAAAATTGATTTTTGTGTGTTATTTTAACAATTAAATAAACCTCAGTAAACTCAAAAATATAATGTTTGATTTTACATTAAATACATAAATAATCATGTTATAATACTATGCATTTTAGAAGTAGCTTAAAACTGTGAAAATAACAGTTTATTTATTTAAGTTTTTTTTGGTAAATAACATTTTTTCTAAAAAAAACTATGGTTTTACGTTTTTCGATGTATCTCGCAGCATTTTCAAACACCGTATGTGAAGCCAAGTCTAAATTTTATAGTTGTGTCTTCCGAACATTGAGGGATAAAGAGCTGTTTTTTTGTTATCTTTGAGAACATAAAAAGGTGAGGCTTAAGTCATTGTAATATTGTCAATTATGGGTTTATTATTTGTATAATTTTCTATTACTGAAAGATGTTCCAACGGTGATACCAGTAAAGAATGCAAGCCTGAGGTAAGCATTATCAATAAATTTAAGAAAGATGTATTGAGATGGTTTAGGCATTTGTATCAAATGAGTGAAGAAAGATCAGTAAGACTAATTCATAAGGGCGAATGTACATAGTTGGAAATAAGAGCAGAGAAAGACCGAGGATAATTTTAAATATGACCCAAGTATTTTAAATTCTTGAATGTGGTCAAGATAGGAATCAGAATAATCGGTGGGTATGTATGAGGAGTTCCATCAAAGTAAATTACTTGAAGATTCCTTGCAAAGACAGTTTGGTGTAGCGTTTTATTCTTCCTGCCTACCCCAGCGGGGAAACAGCGTGATGGTTAGTTTGTAAGTTAGTAATACAACTTAGATAACCAATCAAATTGTTATGCAACAATTAATCATTCGGAATGGTCTCCAATGAGGCCACAGAGGGTTTGTTTACTCTAGCGCACCGAGTAATGAATGATCTATTGAACTGGTCTAAGTGATTTCACACTTGTTTCATAGTTAGCGAGACAAGGTACTTAGCTCAGTTCTATGTTAACTCCATCTTATTCCACCCAATGCCTGTTGAACATTAATTACTACGAGAGAACTCAATCAGAATCTCATCGATTACAACTCGATCTGCGATTTAATGGAAATTTGAACTAATTAAGTACCCTTCAGTGGAGCACTTTAAAGTGGTTAGTTAATTTGTTTGTAATATCTCATGGTTTATTATTTATTAATTATGAATTAATTTAATGTATTATATAACATGAAAATTCAAATGTAAAAAAAGATAACTTTTGAGTTTTGAGAACTACAAATGGTGAATTGAATCTACATCGACAGGTGAAAATATAAACAATAAAAAATAACATTTCGCTCATTTGGTATAACAATGGCGTAATTACACTTTTAGAAATATTACTGGAGATGCGTTCGGATGTTGTAGCAACATATGTAAATGGTGCCATTTTACTCAATAGGTACTCAATACAACATTAATTCTATCGATATTTCTCCCGACGTAAATAACCTTTCCGCATTCTTTGACATATAAAATTGTTTAAAAAAATTGTGTAATTACGTCATTGTTGGTGGTTTTTAGTTATCAAAACTAGGCGCGTTTACATTAATAAACTCAAATATGGCCTCATAAAATATTTTATATTTCAATCCCGAGGTTTTTAATTTAAATAACACTCGGTAAATACATTGCTTAAAAAAAGGGAAATAATGGAAATATTAAATTCTTCTTCTCCGTCTTACTCCTTATTATTGAGGGTTGTGACCCTTTCAAGCTTCTAATGTACTCTACTAATTACACTTTAATTAATTTTAAATTTTAAATTGAAAATTGGTAAATATTACCACAATGTGACGAATCAATAATTGAAGGTTTTCATTTGTTGTTTAAAAAAACTTTTAAAAATACTTCACGTTTAAAAAATTGCAATTTTTACCTAATACTCGTAATGGCATTTTCACAAGTATTTTTACATTTAAAAAAACAAAAAAATATTTATTAAAATTAATAAATTGAGTAAGATAAAATGGACTGTACCAAATGAAAAGTACAGTATTTTACTTGTGTATGGTGATTTATAATTATTTAATACCCTAGTAGTAATGAAAATAGATCATTCGGACGATTCAAATTATTCATCGAGGATTATAACCGCAGTTATAGACCAAGTAAAGATAATTATATAAGAATTTATATGAAGATATGATTTATATAAAAAATTACACCCCCTTGACATATATTCCTACATAGAATTCGACATCCAATCGACAATAATTCGACAATGATATAGAAAAACTGTTTCCGATTATTTCAGGGTATATTTTTGGGATATTTCCTGAAAGCGCTTGACGCTCTTATGTCTACGTAAAAATGCGATATATTTATTTATTTAAATGAGAATTTAAAATCAAAATAATGAATTTTACGACATGTTTAAGTATAATTTGTCAATATGCCATTCTTTGTTTATAAATGGGAGTATTTTCCAAAGGCCAACTTTAGTACTACGTGCAACTCATTTATATTTAGACTTGATTTTTTCACAGATGTTAAGTATTAAAATATCATAAAATATGCTCAAAATCATTGAAAATTATTGTCTGCCATTAAAGACAGAATAGATAAAATATACGCAGAGATAACAAAGTTGTAAAATCTTTGATTAGTTTGACTATTTTTGAATAATATACAAAAAATTAACAAGGTTATTGGATTAAATTCTACTTTTATTTAAATATATATGATAATATGTGATGCGTTTCGCCTTATAAAGACATTATCAAACACACCAAATAAGACGAAATGCATCATACATTATCATATGTATGTAAATAAAAGTATCTAATAACCTTGTTTAATTTTTGGATATATATTACCCAAAATTTAAAATGAAATTCTATCAACTATTTCAATTAAAATTTAACTATGTTAGCCTCACCTCGTTAAGGCAAGCCGTAATTTAGCCCGACAAAATTAAATGTCATTACGGACAACGTATGCCAATACGGTTATTGAGGAACAAGGAGAATTATATTGTATAATATTATAACGTAATATTGGGTTCTCAACATGTCCTTTGGTAAGCGAGGGATAGAGTAATGGCTGAGACTTATTACGTAGAATGAAGTGATGCGACTGACCGGACATAATAAACGAATAATTCGATTATCGAAATAATACAGAGAGAATGACAAAGAACGTGTGTGAAGTAAGTAAGTGAGAATAGGAGAGTGGAACGAAGATGACGACATAAAATTAATCAGAAGCTAGAATCTATTTTTTTGCCTGCTTTCTTTCTCCGAAAAATCATTTTTGTACAAATCGCTCACTCCTTTCAACAGCGTCATAAATCAAAAAACTTGATTTTCCAGGAGACCGTTTTTAAAGTTTAAAAATATAATACAATGTATTAATAATAAATATCAAGCCACTTATTGAACTTTTTACTGTGCAACAGATCTTTTTAGGTAAAACCTAAATGTTTTTTCTCCATTTGAAAAATATTTAGAATATTTAAAAAAATTAAACAATAAATTTTGAAAAACTAAGTAAATACCAATATTTCTTAAGATCTATTGTGACACATATTTCAACGCATTCCGCATTATTTTTAAACACCAAGTAATTGTTATAAATGGATAGATATTACTGCAAAGTAACTGCCGAATCAATTAATGAAACTAAGATTGAAATAAAAAATTATAATTATTGTTTTATAAAAAAAATATATTATTCTTTGACATCTCATCAAAGATGAAGAAGAATATGGAAGTCTTTATATATCTCATATATTCTTCTTCATCTTTGATGAGATGTCAAAAAACCATATTATTTAATTTGACATTAGCTTTGAGGAATAAAAAAAATATTAAGAATTAAAAATTAAACACAAGTAAAGGACCATATTTGAGTTTATAAATAAAAACACTGCTAGTTTTCATAACTACAAATGTTCTCATAAACAGATGAAAAAACAAGATTTTTATTTTTACTATTTGATGAAAAAATATAGTTCTCAAAACTAGTCTTGTTAATTTTTTTAAATTCTAAAATGATCTTATGTAAGTTTTTATTGATTTTACATTTAATTTTGTGTTATTCTAAGCTTTTGATTAAAAACAAATTTCATTCGTGTCATATCCGTGATATAATTTTATTGGACAAATTTATCGGTGCATAAAAATTTGTAATATGTTATTTTTTCGATTTATTTTAATATTTGTCGAAAATATTAAATAACAAATTACACCAGTTCGCCCCATTTTTTCCTATTCATCCCAAAACATGTATATTTATTTAGTGAATCGGATGTATATTTCAAAAATAAGTATGTGATTCGAGTAGTCCATAGATATTTTGGTGGATACGAGGTAAATAATCCTACATCCCAATCGCCAAATTTTTAGAAGAGACAAACTGATTTTTACAGTAATTTGCTGCTGGTTTTTTAAAAAGTAGACATTTTTTCAATATAAATATTGTATTATTTATTCGATTAGATATTGGATTCTCCACTCTATGGATGAGATGACAATTTCAAAGGTGGCTTAACTTGAAATGAAATATGCATCGTTCTTCCCTTTCTTATGAAAGAAGATGGAAGTCTTAGCATCCCAAGGATTGCAAATAGGGCAGAATCGTGAACGTTACACACGTGTATAAAATGATCGCTTAAACCAGCCAAATGCAAGGTCATAAGTTATTTCTTATTATTATTAAACCTTATCCGCTCCCTATGTGGATCATTATGGGGTCCAAAAACTGTTTTCAGGCTTTTCTGTCAGCCACCAGCTTCCTTGCATCTTTCCAAGTTAGGTCCGCGTCTCGAAGTTCAGATGAGAACTGCCAACGAATTGTCAGCAGTGGTCGTTCTGGGCGGTGCGAACCTGATGCCTTGTTAAAGAGGCAAGCTTGATTAAGGCTCTCGGGAGGCATGCGGAGTACATGACCAAGCCAACTGAATCGCCTTTTCTTGACAATAGTTGTGACCAAGATTTGATACGTCCTAAGTCTTATATCTTCATTTAAATTAAGTATATATCTAGTTTGGGCACCTTAAAAATTGTTGGATATTCTATATATATATATATATATATATATATATATATATATATATATATATATATATATATATATATATATATATATATATATATATATATATATATATATATATATATATATATATATATATATATATATATATATATATATATATATATATATATATATATATATATATATATATATATATATATATATATATATATATATATATATATATATATATATATATATATATATATATATATATATATATATATATATATATATATATATATATATATATATATATATATATATATATATATATATATATATATATATATATATATATATATATATTTATATATAGTTCAATTTTGAATCAAAGTGCTTAAATCACTAGAATTTCACTAGAGACATATTTGGTGAGATGAAAGAATCTTTTCTTTAGGCAGAAACTCTTTGATTTGAATGTGAGGTCCGAATCCTGGATTATAATCACATACTTTGAACAAGTATTTGGACATTCTCAAAATGTTGAATAGAAATTTCATTTAAAAAAATTTCAGCATCGCTACTAAATTAAATGTAATATTCGAACGACTCTGTTTGTTTTTAATAAACGTGCCCAGAGCCAACAAGATATAAATTTCAATCATTAAATTTAACTTCCAGCCTATCATCCATAGGCCTGAAATTAACCGACCTAAATCCGTATTACATTTCTTTTACTAATTTTGTATCTTCAATCGTATTAATTTCATGGGCAAAATAAACAATGCCTTGTTTTCTTAATTTATATTACGATATCTTTATTATTTAATGATTACCTTACGCATATAAGATATCGGTTTGCCTATATTAGTATCTAAAATTAATATTGTCTTTTCAGAAAACACCTGCTTTAAAGACACCACGGAAGCGGACTAAATTCCACCCTAGAATTAATATTTTTACAGGCGTAATATTACAATATATTGGTCACTCTTTAAACAACGTCATATATCACAAAACTTGATTTTCAGGAGATTGTTTTTAAAGTTTAAAAATATAATCAAATGTATTAAAAATAAATATCAAGCCACTTACTGAACTTTTTACTGTGCAACAGATCTTTTTAGGTAAAACCTGAATGTTTTTTCTCCATTTGAAAAATATTTAAAATACTTGAAATAAAAAAATACAATACCTTTCTTCAAAATGCAAAAACAACACTTGCTGCCCTGTAGCGGGTAAATATTAAGATAAAAATATGCCACTTTTGCTGGGATATAGTACATTTTTTGGGCATTTCGAAAACATGTACAACTGAAAATTGACGATTTTTGATATAAGTATTGAGTATAATGTTGTTGAAAGAAGTGAGCGAATTATAATCCTGTTTTCGGACCTCACACAGGTACTAATAAAAGAGCTTTCTGCTTAAATAAAAAGCTTCTTTTCATCTCACCAATTGATGTCTCTAGCGAAGTTTTACTTTGATGGCTAACTCAAACAATGATTTCGAAGTTACCTTGTTGTAGTTTTAACCCCACGATACAGCGGTAGCAGTTGATACAATATCTGTTTTACTACTGTAATTTACTGACATTACCCGGGAGACATAAAATACAATATCCGTTAGTTAAGTTTTATCTGGATGTGATGACTACCAATAGATTTATCATAGAGATCGCAGTCTCTGGTGCGATAATGGATGATGGAAGATATTAAAGTGGAGGTACTCGTGGTATGGGTGTAGTGTGGAGAATAACGACCCATTCAACTTTGGAATGTCACCCTCTTTAAATGCCATTAATACTACGTAAGTGTCCGAACAAACCCCATATAAATTAAGTCGCGAACATTAAATAATATGATGTATTGATTGGGCATTAATTTTGTGGAACAAAATTATTGAAATATAAAATTGCAAAATGCATTTTTTTCAAATAATTAATATAATTACGACTAGTTTTAAAAATTTAAAATTTTCTTATCAACAAGTGGAGTTTTGTATTTTTCCCGTAGGTAAAAACATATTCATTTCCTGAAACAAGTCATATTTAGATTCATAAAATCAGGAAAAGGTATTAAAAAGGTGTTAAGTTTTAAGATTCAAAATATCAATTAAGATTTCTGTAGCTCTACTATCCAGAAGAAAACCAGAAATTCATGGATGCTACAGAAAGGAAACATGATTAGAAGGTATGACCTAGGTGACGTTGTATATCATAGAAGAACCTACAACCTGAGGATGAGAAGCGCTGACCCCAACAGTTAACGATGATCTTATGTTTTTTTCCTTTTAACTATACCTGTTTGTTTTATATTTTATTTGTTGCACTGTGTTAGTTTTGTTAATTTTTTTTACTCTCTTATTTGTATTTAAGCCTTTATTATTTTTTACTATTTTTCTGACCATATTTTTTAACATTTTTATCTGTATTCCACGCTTCGTTTTTTCATTTAATTTGTTTTAATTTATTTTTATTGAAAATTACTCATCGAGAATATTATATTTGTAACTCTTATATGTGTTATATATTTTTAAATAAATAAAAATAACAATAATAGTGAAAATCGCTACTATGGAATTATTATAAGATAGAATCAATGTGCTGTTAAAGGAGCTTTTAATTTACTGGTCGAAAAAATAAACTGAAAATGAAAATTTTGAAAACGTACCGCAGAACGAGTACCGTAGAAAACGTACTTGAACTTTGATGTGTTACTTGAGCGTGTAAAAAAATATATTTGGTCTACAAAAATGAACGTATCTTGACAATAAGTGTCACCTGTTAGGGAAACAATGAATCATGTCGATACGTTCATTATTGTAGACTAAATACAGATCTAATTTTTTTTTGTACTGGGCTCAAGTAACACATCAAAGTTCAAGTAGCCTCGTTCTACGGTATTAATTTAATGTCGCAGGGTCCATCTGTGGCTCCAGTAGCATTCCCGCATTTTCTGAACGTGCCCTTACAGTATTGCACCGCAAAAATACATTTTTCCCTTTTCGGAAATGAATTCAGGTCTAGTGGGGTTAGTAGACATTGTGTGGGGTTGGGATAGTAACGACCGATTTAATCTAACTCCATTTCCCAGACACGTATCATGGGAAACTTTCCGCGCTGTTAACCGGACGAGTTGTGAACTATTATTTTTATATCGCACACAACGGAAACCATTCCACCATACAACTTGTTTCAATTTTCAGCATAAAAATGGCGGACGAAACTGCCCGAGTGTGACGCAATTTCTTACGAAAGTTGACGTCGTATATCAAATCGTGTCCTGTAAACTAGATCCCGAAGAAAAAAGTTCATGAATGAGTGATACTATGTAAAATACACATAATCTGAGCGAGTTAGCTTTTGTCAGGCAGTTTGATTTATGTACGAGTTCTGTGCCTTTTATTGCGTATCTTTTCCTCATTAATACGCACATTTTCACCATTTTATAAGTGCCTCTTCTGTGCGCAGTGTTGCGATTTCCAGCGAGCTAGTTTTTTTACATCATCTCTCCAGAATTTAAGACGTTTTTTTAAAAAATAAAGATCTTTTTTTTATTTTTTTTTGTCATACATATCAGTATTTTTATTCTATTATATATTATATTACGTAGTTGTTAACAAAATAAAGCTAAGTATTGTTCCCATAGCTTAGACAAAATGTATAATAATATAAAATATTCGATTCATAATATCCGATTATGATGTATGTCAATAAGTAGTAAAAATAAGTGTTTTTGTTAGTCGACATAATACACACAAACAAATATATATGTATATATATTTATAAAATGTAGTTAAAGCATTCTTAAAATATACTCACCAGTCTTAAAGCTGAAACCCTGGAGCTCGTTTTGTTTCTTTGAATAAAATTGTCAACTGAAATCAAAAGATAAAATAACCACATATTAATTCTTATTCAGCATTTTGTTAGTTTCAACAAAGTTTCATTAAATAAAACTAAGAATACTGTTATTCTTAACAAACAAATATTGTTGGAGGTATGATGATTTGTGTGTCTATGCGATTATGTATTATTATACTTTTAGCTTAGTTATCATTGTTTAATTGTTAAGCTATTAATTTAGCTGGAGGTCCCGGGTTCGATTTCCAAAGGAGTCAAAATAAATATATATGATTTTGACCCTCATGTTTATAAAATTCCTCCCTAGACTGCTACATGAAACGCAGGACTGATCACATTGCCCTTGTGCAATTTTACGATTAAGATCACGTTGCGTCGATACGATGCAGTGCCCTATGCACCATTAGGTGTAGATAAGGGTCAAAATAAAAATTTTACGTCAAATATTAAGTCGATAGATGGATTTGGAGACGAAGACGTTACCGAAAACCTTTCATCTTTACAACATTTTGAGTGTGTCCAAATAATTGTTCACGAATCTGGATTATCTCAAATTACGACTTATGTTTAAAAATTTTTTCACATTGCAACAAAGATGAAGTCAATTCTATGGAAGTCTTGGCATTAACACCTAAAGCGCGATGGCCTCAAACAAAACGCGCCCAGCGGTGGTGGGTCTGATCTGACCCAGTACAGAAATCGCCTTTTAGGCGTTTTTCGTCGGGTTTTTATATTTTATATATTATTCAAAAAAGCCTACATAGCAATAGGATAATGTGTCATAAGTTTTGTATGAGAATTTTCAAGTTTTTGATAGTTTTGAAATTAAATTATCCAAGCGCATAATTTTACATCCAAACGCGACAGCGCGCTTCGGCTCACTACCACAGACTAACTAATTTATATACTCACTACTACCGCGGAGCATGTCACACGCGCATGTAGCATGGTTGGCAATGAAGCAGTGATTGTAAACATTTTTATTTTTACTGAATTCAAATAATTTGTGTTTTTAATTTTATAACTATATTTTAAGTCAACATCATAACAGATAGAATTATTAACAAAATGCAACTAAGTAATTATCTTCAAATATAAAACGTGGCAGTTAGCTCCAAAAACCACAAAATGATTCTAGGATTTTGAGTTAATATTTCAAGATAAATTTTTGTCCATAATGCAATTAAAATTCATTTTAAATACAGTGAAAATATTTAAATTTTCATTGAAAAATATATACGGAATTGCCCAAAATGGTGTAAATATTCATTTAAAGTTCGCCATTTCTTACATAAACATTTTGCGGGTTTTAGAAATTATGAATACAATTTTGTACGAAACCAAATAAAACTAATTATTATAAAAATTTTATATACAAGTTCGTTAGACATAATAGGTATGATATTTAATTTTATTATTGACCAATAAATTGTTACCAAAAAATAAGAGGACAATCGGTACTTTTCTTGTTGAAATCGATGTTTTTATCACTTACTGACATTTCTTATAAAACCACGTTTTCCGTTGCACTTTCAAATTCTGAATCTAAGGTTTTTGAATTCTAAATCACTGTCATCTGCGCTATTCTCTCACTTTTCTTTCACTTTTAGAACTGTCCAAAAGTCGTTCAATCTCGTCATGAGATAATTATTTTTTTCATGCCATTGTGGTAAAGTATCGAAAAGATTTAAAAAAAATAAAACTAGAAATCGTTCAAATATAAAACAGTTTATTGTGAAGGTCTGTGTTTTGTAATATTAATATTTTTTAAATGTAGATTTACTTTATAGTCTATATATATGATATTTAATCCGTCATACAAGTAAACAAATAAATCAGTTAAAAACAAATATAAAAAAAAAACAATAAACGGAAACAATCGCCAAAGATTGACAATGTATGCTTTTGTTTTTGGGATTTCAAAATCACGGCAGACGGCACACTAACACATTGATAGCGATCAACTGACCTTACTCAATATGATTTTTGATATTTTATTTGTTCTTTTTTTTTAAATAACTCATTTGAATCTGGTCCAATAATTTTCGTTTGTATCTCAATTTGTAGGTAATTTTTTGAAGAACGATTACACTCAAGGAAAACGACGTAAACAAATTACCTATTACGTAATCAATAATTTTCCGCGATGGTGGGTCTGACCAGACCCACCATCGCAGAGGAAGTGTTAACAAGGCTCACAACTGTCATGTATTTGGATTGGTGATCACTTTAAAAATAACGATTAAATGAAAATCATTA
The DNA here is from genome assembly GCF_059751285.1 of Brachycentrus maculatus. Taxonomy (NCBI): domain Eukaryota; kingdom Metazoa; phylum Arthropoda; class Insecta; order Trichoptera; family Brachycentridae; genus Brachycentrus; species Brachycentrus maculatus. The sequence goes on along the minus strand of NW_028281032.1, from coordinate 143,016 downwards.
AAACTGAAATTTAGGTGCTTAGCTTCAAAAAGTTTGAGAGCCGATGGTATTATACAACAAACAGAAGCACCCACTTTGTATACTAAATTAATGTATAAATTAATTTGTCTTATTATTGTTATTATTTTAGATTATTTATTAACAGGATTAATATTAATCCTGCGAGCACAAAAGTTATGTTAGTTCATGTGCTTGAAGACTAATTATAAGTTACCACGTAGCAACGTGATGTTTACTTTGCAAACGCACGTAATAAAAGGTAATTCAAAATAAAATTAATAATAAAACTTCTTGAGAAATGTGGGCCATAAGAAACAGGTTTAGGATTACACATAAATTGAATAAAATAACATAAAAATATACGTCTTTGGTATAATTTACTAAAGCAGAAGAAAAATATCCATTTATTCTTAGTTTATTTTCATTAATTGATTCGGCAGTCTCTTTGTAGTACTTTCTAATGATTTATAATAAAAGTTTTACTTGGAAAATACCACTATTTTCACGATTGAATAAAGTTAATATTTACTGACACAATTCTTTATTTGGTTTATTTATTAAATATTAAAATAAAACATGATTTTAAGAGTCTACCAAATTATACTTTATTATTAAATAATGCATATAAATAAAATTTCTGTAAAATTTTTCGTCTTGTTATGGTATTTTTAAACTACCGACTTTTTGGTAATTATTTTCTGTATATTTTACTTTTTTAACCGTGCTAGCTTCAAAAATTTCATCAATCAACTAGGTAATTTTGTGGTAATATCTATCAATTTGTAATTTAAGTTGTTCTAGGTAAATACCACTTAAAATCATGATAAAATTACTTTTTTATTTTGTTTTTCAAATAAAAGATTGGAATAAATTGTTTTAAAAATTACGTTATTTTTATTCTCTTCAGACACTTAATATCTGCTGATCATAATATGCTACTTATTTTGGTACTAGTTTTTACTGTAAACGTTCTTAGCGCGTGTATGTTAGAAAAATACACTCACCATAAAAATAATAAAGAAATCTATCTTTCACAATATTTTAAGTGGGTCCAAATACTTATCCATAAATCTGGATTTTCTTCTCTTAAGGAGTTGTTTTTAAACGATTTTTTTGACATCACATGATGAAGAAAAATACCCAGACTTCTGTATTCTTTTCCAGCTTGATACGACATCGACAAGGAAGAAAAAGAAGCCATAAATATACTACATAAATAAGTAGATAGTTTAACGGAAATTCGACAATTTGTAATCTTACCAACTCAACGAAATTATTAATTAATCTATTCTCCGAACTTCTATCATGATTGTTTTACGGAATTCATTGATCTGTCTTTTGTGTCAGTTTCACGACAGTTTATTGTAAGAAAATAATTAGAAGTTTCACCAAATTTAGTTTAATGGTCGTAGAAGCTATTCATAACATTATTGAAATATTAAAGATACAACGAAATTTTACTTAATACAATGGATTAAAATAATAACGTCAAAATTTACCAAATACTCGACATACATCGACCGGCCGTCTATGCCACTGAAAAATGGTTTAAAAAAATTATTTATTTTAAAAACAAAATCTTCGTATATTATCTATTAAACTTATTTCTTAGTTCAATACATTTATATTATCCACTGACACTTCGTGATGGAATAGCATTTTAATATATTATTAGATTAAAACCAATGTTTCTAGCTTTTCCACTTTATTTTTATTTGACATCATCAGACTGGATGTCCAGTCTCATGATGTCGGTAACAACGAAACCCGGTCGCTGGTCAAATAAAAATAAAGTGGAAAAGCTAAAAATATTGGTTTAAATCTAATAATATATTATTTCTGTTCTTTTTGCTTCCACAGCATTAATTTTATGTTTCTTCACTTCACTTGTTACATATATTCTTTTGTTACACAGTGTTAAATTAATATTTTAATTATTTTTAATGTAATTTTTTTGTATTTCACAGCTTCGATAAATGTAACCATATTACATTTTTGACATCTCAACATATGTATATGAAGAAGATTATATAAGTCTGGGAATTTACAAGGATAACGACCTGTCATGGGCTTGGTCAAGTGATCATTTTACACACGTGTAACATTCACTAATTCTACCCATGATATGTTAAGACGTCGAAAATGTAAAACAAAAAACCCCTAAATGGAGATAGTCTAGATTTCTTAACAGGTATTTGGACACACTCAAAATGTTGTAAATAATAATTTAATGCGATATGTAATAGAATATTTTTCTTCTTCTAACTCCAATGGTGCACGAGTCACTGCATTAGATAGACGCGGTATTAAATGCTTAGATATATAATAGATTTATATTATCCACTGACACTTCGTGATGGAATTGCATTTTTAATTTATTATTAGATTAAAACCAATATTTTTAGCTTTTCCAATTTTTTTTTTTTTTTTTTTTTCAAAAAAAAAAAAAAGTGGAAAAGCTAAAAATATTGGTTTAAATCTAATAATAAAAAACTTAGATATATAGTTATCCTTTTTCTTAATTTCAAACTGTTATTATTTAAATTGTATTCGTATTAAAACAGCAATATAATTAATTAAACCAGTGACCATTTTAAAGATAAGTTTTTATTAAAGTGATTAGTTGTAATAATTTGAAAATAAGAAAATATAATTCCAAGTATTTTTACTTGAAACGTATTTCAAAACATCGCAATGGAGTTTTGTCAAAAATATCAATAAGCAATTAATATTTCTCACATGAAGTGGAAATTTTCCTGTCACAAATGTATGGAAAATTTTCTATAAAAACGGAAAATACTGCAAAACATGAGAAAAATAATAAGACCCGCCAGTAATGCCGGGAAAGTAACAAATTTCGTCAGCTTATTGAAAAACCTTTTGTAAAATCTTCTCCTTTGGGACTCTCCGTTGCTTTGTGAAAGCATTGTTAAATACGCAAGACGGATATTATAACCGAAGTAAAATATCGATTATAAACGGTTTGCCACAAAAGCTAATCGCTTTTGACAAGTTCCTTTTGTCATTCAAGGATTATTATTGTGAGTTTGAATAAAATATATATGTACCTTTACCTTAACTCTCTGCTACTGGATTCAAATTGTTACGTACTTGTTTTTTGTACCGAAAAATAGCAAAGTTAAGATCATCTATATTTCAAGTATCTATGTAAAGATTAATTGAATGTATAAGAATGTGGAAGTGTTAAACTATTATTTAATGATAATGTGGTTATTATTTTCATCAATAATTAATTCAATATCTTTATTAAAAGAAATATGTTAATTTAGAAAATAAATATTGAAATGAACATCTTCTGTGTGGTAATCAAGTATTTGAGACCATAGTTTCGAAAACCTTTAAAGTATAGTAAAAGAATAAAATGAATTAAATAAATATGAAATGTATGAACTATGTAAATGTGAGAACTAAGTGATTTATTAAACTTATTTTTAACCATAATTTAAAACAATAATTAAAGAAAACACTTCGTTTTTTACCACTTGAGTTTAATTATAGACTACATGTTTCAGAAGCTAAACTTCCATCATTCAGGTCTGAATGATGGAAGTTTAGCTTCTGAAACATGTAGTCTATAATTAAACTCAAGTGGTAAAAAACGAAGTGTTTTCTTTAATTATTGTAACATGTCTTACCACAAAGTTAATGCCGAAACAATAAATAAAATATAATTTAAAACAATAAATTAAAAAGGACATTGTTTTGGCTTTTTGTTTTTTAAGAATAAAATCACATTTTTTAGTTTTTTTCAAGTGAATTTTATTTGACCAGCAACCGGGTTTCGCCGTAAACTGACATCATAGTTTGATCATCATCATCAGACTGACTTTTTTGTGTATAAAAAAGTATTTAAGCCATTTAAAGATAATTTAAATATTCACCAACGAATTGGTCTGAAATTTATACGAATATTTACAAACAGCCTTGGTTTTTGTATCTATACACCATATGTCTTCTTCAAATAAGCATCCGAGCAGTTTTTAAATTCGTTGACCGTAGTTAGTAAACAAATATGCTGGTGAAGTTATTCCAGTCTGAAACTACCCTGGCAGATAGAAAGTTTGTATTCAGAGTGAGATATATGTTAATTGGGAACGAGAAGTTTCAACTGATAAACCAGTCAATTGATTTATGAAATTATTTTATGCATATCTCTTGTACGAGGTGGCCATAGAAACAGTAATCCAACTCTTTGTGTTTTTGATCAACCGTAGAAGGGCTTTGAGTACTTTTGAGATTATTGTTGACCATCTTTGTAATATCTTTAGTAGGTCTATATCTGATAAAACAAACACAACATACTTGGTAGCAAATAAAAAAAAGGTTCATGAATAAGTTAACAGTAAAATAAAATTAATTTTTATATTCATTTGGTACATGCACATAAGCTTGCCTCTTTTACAAGGCATCAGGTTCGCGCCGCCCAGGACGACCATTGCTGACAATTCGTCGGCAGTTCTCGTCAGAACTTCGCGACGCGGATCTGACTTGGGAGGATGCAAGGGAGCTGGCAGCCGACAGAAAAGCCTGGAGACAGTTTGTGGACTCCATATGCTCCACCTAGGGAGCGGATATGGTTATTATTACATGCACATATATAAATAGGATGTTATAATAGGTGGCGCTGTCATCATATGATAATTTGAAAGCTTTCTCCAATCAAACATAGGTAAGATTCGTACCTTTCATATGTGTGTACGAGTATATGTACTATTAAACTATTAAAATTACGTAATAGTCCTTTCAAAAAGGAAGGTCATCAGTCAAAGGTAATACATATATTACATGAATATTGGAGTGAAAAATCACTTATTTTTTTCGAACCACCTGGGAATAGAACCCCTGACCTCCAGTTTGGTATCCAAACGCGCTAAGCAATACAATACGGAGGTGAAAAAAATATGAAATCAATTTTATTTTGGACCTTTGAATGAGACTGATACAAAATATATATTTTTTAAATAAAACTAAAACGTCACTTTTTTTTCTTTTTTCCAACCGGTTTTGACTAGAACCTTTTCACCATTAAGTACTATGGTACCTACATGTTTATTCTTGATGAAACCACTCGGAGAAAAATCCAAAAAAAGTTGTTGGAAACGAAGTTCTAGTTTTATTTTATAAAGTTCATAAAATATACCACAATCTATCTGCAAGAAACAATATATTTTGACAAAAAAATCCTGAAATATTCTAAAATATGATGATAAAAATAATAATAATAAAACCCTTTTCCGCACCCAAATGGTGCATAGGGCACTGTGTCATATAAACGCAGTGTTATCTTGATCGTTTTTACACATAAAGGAAAGTGATCAGCCCTCCGCTTCAGGTACCAGTCCATGGTAATATTGAATAAATATTACAGTGAAAAAATCACTTATATTTATTTTATCCCCCTTGGGAATCGAACCCGGGACCTCCAGAACGGTAGCCGAGCGTGCTGACCATTACACTACAGAGGCGGACAAATATGATGATACTAATTTTAAATATGAAATATCATAAACACTGCTGTTAAACTCATTGTGTCTTTTTTTATTTTATTACTTTATTTTACTGTCGAATGTTAAAAATAATATGAAAAATGAAATTAGAAATTAATGGTTTTATTTGTGAAAGTTTTTTCATGAATAATTATATATATTACTTTATGAATTCAAACCTACAGGTTGCCCTAAATTTAAACGTTTTACGTCTTAAAAGTTTAACAATGGAAACTGTTTGATTCATAAGTATTTGAGGGATTTAATTTATATTCCCTTTCATTATAATTAAAGTTAGTTTTGAATGGGTTATTTTTAGTATTAACGGCAGGTAGAAAGACAGTTGATAAGAGTTAGAAACTTGGGTTCTGGAAAATAATTATATGTAAAGTTTCTGCCTGAATTATTAGTATTATCAGATAATGTTTCTGAGTTTAAGTACTATTTTCCATATTATTATATTATTATAATTAAATTAATGTTTGATATCTGAACTTTTTTCATTCAAACCTAATCCAAATCCAATGATACATAGGGCCCTACATAGTCTATAAATAGTCTAATTTAGATCGTAATATACATGAACGAAAAGTGATCAGCCATGCGTTTTTGATATCAATCCTGGGTAATAGGTTAGAAGTGTTTTATTTATATATTAATTAAACAATTCCAATCCGACTAATAATATCTGTACACAAAATACTTCAATTACTTCTCTACAGATATAAAAAAATAAATAATTTTAAAAATTGTGTATTGTAAATTGAAAAAAAAAACACTCGATAAAATAATGTAAAGTAAGAAGACTTGTATATCATTATTTAAGTACAAACAATGAATATTCCGTGTATTTTTTTTTGTCATCTCATCAAAGATGAAGAAGAATATGGAAGTCTAGGCATTTACGGGGCTGATAACCGTCATAGGCTAGTTTAAGTGATCACTTCACACACGTGTAACATTCACCAATTCTACCCATTATTGAGTAGTGTGGTTGTCAATAATGGGTAGAATTGGTGAATGTTACACGTGTGTAAAGTGATAACTTAAACCAGCCTATGACGGTTGTCGACCCCGTTAATTCCCAGACTCTCATATTCTTCTTCATCTTTGATGAGATGTCAAAAAAATAATATGAAAATAACTCCTGTAATTGGAGATAATCTAGGTTTTGTGAACAAGTATTTGAACACACTCAAAATGTTGTAAATATTCTGTGTAAGTCCCTCTCCAAACACAAGAGCTTAGCCTCTTTTTTGGAGAGGCATAGCGTAACTTGCACTCATATAAGTGGAAATGTCCAGTTATCAATTAAATTGTAATATTTTTTCATAAGTATATGAAATAAATAAAAAAAACACAAAAATTATATTTAAATCATGTTATTTGACAAAATCGATTCAAAGTTAATATACAATAATATTTTCTTCTTTTCCGCTTACAATGGTTTACAGGGGCTTAACATCGTAAGAACATTATTTTCTTGATCGTCCATTACATGAAGAAAAAGTTATTAGTCCCGTGCTTTGTGGAACTAGTTCAGGATAAAAAAATATTTCTACTAATCTGGGGATTGAACTCAAGACATGCAGCAAAGTACCTAAATGCGCCGAAATTTAACAACGTATTTTTTATTTATTCGAAAATAATTTAATGTTAAAATTTAATTTTAAAAAAATCATCACATATTTATTCTCAATATTTTGAATGTCTGAAAAATCATAGAAAAATCATTTACAATGATTAAAGAAAACACTTATTTTTTACCACTTGAGTTTTATTAAAGACTACAGGTTTCTGAAGTTAAAATTCCATCATTAAGGTCTGTATAGTAACTAAAATATAAAATATAAAATTGTTCTATAAATAAGGTCAGGGGAAAGTAAGGGGGAGGGGGTTTAGTCAAGGGGCGGAGTTTGAATAATGTTTGAATATATTATTTAATAAATTATCATTAGAATTTAGGTTTTTTTGGATTTCTAAATTTTCAAGATAATTCATAATTTGACCTTTATATGGAACAAGGTGAAATAATTTTAATTTATGAGAATGAAATGAGTGATTAGTATCTATTATGTGATTTGCAAATTCCGAAAAATAATTATGACCGCTATGATGTTCTTTAATTCTAATCTTTAAATTTCTCGCAGTTTGTCCTATATATTTTTTATCACAATCTCCACACGAAATTTCATAAATACCACTTTTTTGTAATAAATGTATTTTTGATTTTAAGTTATCGAGGATTTTGTGTAAATTATTATTTGTATAATATGCAGGTTGGATATGGGAGGGTAAGATTTTCATTTTGCTTCAATAAGGAGTTGTTTTATGAAGATTTCTGTATTTCAAGATTTTGTTTATTCATATCTAAATACAGATGAAAAAGAATATGTAAGTCGCTTTATTAACATTTTATCTACTAAAAAAGTGTTGACGAAATAGCACGTGCGAGATGATTTCAGTTGAAGTATAAATATATCTTCAAATAAATATATCCGGAAACATAAGGTTGTCAATCATGGGTAGAATGTTGAATATTACACGTGTATTTATCGATTTGGCGTTAAATTTAATTTGTACTCCATTTTAATTTATGTATTAATTTTAAATCCAACACAGATTTTTTGAGTCTACTAAGTTGTATTTTATTAACAAAAACACATAAAAATTCGTTTGATAATGCCCTAACAAGGCGAAAAAATTGTCACAATATATTTTTTTATGTGTTTTTGTTATAAAATACAACTAAGTAGACTCAACAAATCTGTGTTTGATTTAAAATTGATACAAAAATAACACGTGTATAAAATTACCATATAAATTCCCATGGTATTCTTCAAGTTGAGATTGATGTCTAAAAATAATAAAGTTCTGGTAAACAATGAACAAAAAAATATTTAATTAATCTTAGGCAATTTCATTTTAATTAGGAAAACATCTATAGTAATCAACATTTTATATAATACTTCATACGTATATTCCTTGTTCCTTATTCGTTTACATAACAAACATTTCAACAGATCTCCGACCATCTCATAATTCATCCCTTATTTTTTTTTCATCTTAGAAACCAATGCCTGGATTCGTTATTATTCCCACCATTCTATATGATAATATTTTCTTATAATTTCTATAAAATTCGTCTTTTGTAATTCAATTTCCCGACCACAAAGTTGAATTTTTATTATTATTTAAATGGTCCACAATTTTGGGAGTCGCTAAAGAAATCCGAGAGTGTGTTTCTGAATAATCTTGCCTTTGGCACTTGGTCCATCAATTTTGAATCCCGACAATCTATTTCGTGACCGGAAAATTTAAAGACCATTTGAAAGATCGGTAATTTTTTTTTGGAATTATTAATGTAACAAAGATTTTATATCATACAGCGAAAAGAAATCTTATGTTATTAATTCAATTGCTTTAAAAATAATGTTATAATCAAAATTCTTAACATATTGCATCTATGTAGGTATAGTAAAAAGAGGTTTAAAAAAATACTTGATATTTTCTTTGTTAATGAAAACCATATAAATTTTTTGAATATTTGGTGCGTAACCACCTTCTTATAGAGGGTGGCGCAAAATTAATCATTCTATTAGAAATACTTATAATTTTTGCAAATGGCGTTGTACGTCAATTATATTTGAAATTTGTGAAGTAGATAGTTGCAATATAATAATGATAAAAACCCTTATCCGCAGCCCAATGGTGCATAGGGCACTGCGTCATATAAATGCGGTGTCATCTTGATGGTTTACACATGAAGGAAAGGTGATCAGCCCTCCGCTTCAGGTACCAGTCCAGGGTAATATTGAATAAATATGACAGTGAAAAAATCACTTATATTTATTTTACCCCCCTTGGGAATCGAACCCGGGACCTCCAGAACGGTAGCCGAGCGTACTGACCATTACACTACGGAGGCGGACAAAAGCTGCAATATACAAATACATATTTTGATAAAACGGGCACAAATGTGTATTAACACTGAAATGGAGAAATGGATATCATCCTTTCTACTTAAAAGAAAAAATATAAACGTCCAAATACTCCATAAATTATTGCTCATAATTATCATTATTTTATTTAAAAAAATATATAAAAATTTTTGATGATTAATTTTGCAACACCTTAATCTGTTTGTGTTCTGTCTAGTTTACAAATGTCAAATATCCTTGACGTGCGACGCCATTTGCAAAAATGATAGCGTCTTCTGATTAATTTTGCGCCACCCTGTACTTAGCTCTTTAAGTTAGTTAAGTAAAAAAAAAAGAGGAGTAAAATAGTGTCGGGTTGTGGTCCCGTGGTTAGTGTCGCGGAATCTTGGGTCAGAGTTTCTCGCTTCGAACCTACTCTACCACAATTTGATCCCTATTTCTAATAATGCGCCGCCTAGGCTCACAGAAATTGTATGAAATTAAAGTATTTTTGTAAATAATAAAAACACAAATATTACTTTTTATTAAAAAAAATAAATAAATGGATAAAATATTTTCATTAATTGATTCGGCAGTCACTTTGTGGTAAAATCTATCCATTTTTAAAAATTTTTTCACATGGTAAATACCACTATTTTAATCACGACTGATTGAAGTAAATATTTAAAAACACCAAACTTTATTTTGGTTATTAACTTCCTTTAAATTTTGCCTTTTTTAACCGTACTGGCTTCAATAATTTCGTCAAGTGATTCTGCAGTCACTTTTTGGTAAAATCTATTTCTTTTTTTAAGTTAATGTTTTACTTAGTAAATACCACTATTACTTTAAATATAGTGGTGTTTACGAAATAAAACATTTATTTAAAATGAATAAAATATTGTTTGATTTTTATAAAAAATAAACATTTTGATCTTTAAACGTTTCAGTTCAATTTTTCTACATCATTTACTTCATTAGTTATCCATTGTCCGATACATCTTGGGGTTAAACTCCAGTCAGCCGAGAGTCGGGTCCACTAGTTTCATACCAATAACCATATATGTAGGAGTATGTACATAAAAACATGAATAAAGGAGAAATCCATCAGAAGTATATTACAATAAATATTACCGATATGAATCGAAGCAGTAAATCGCAAGTCGAATGAAATCTACGTTCTCCAGGAATATAAATATAACATCAAAGGTAACGAAGTATATAAAATATTCATAAAATACTTATATTTTATTACGATTACAGTCGCAAATGAAAAAAATATATTTGTTTCAAAATTATACCAGCCTGTAAAAAATGTCTTAACCTTTTATGAATGATTGTCGATTGACAACATTTTGAGTGTGTACAAATACTTGTTCACAAATCTGGATTATCTCCAATTATAGTTATTTTCATATTCATATTATAAATAATATAAAAATAATTCATATAATTGGAGATAATCCAAATATGTTAACGAGTGTTTGGACACACTCAAAATATTGTACATAAATTAACTGGTCAAATTATAAGCTAAAATAATAAAAATGAAAATGATATTTTCTGACGTTTTTTTATGTATGTGATTATAATCCAGATTTTGGATCTCATACACTAATAAAAGAGTTTCTGCCAAACAATAAAGCTTCTCTTCATCTCACCAATAGATGTCTCTAGTGAAGTTCTAGTGATTCAAGAACAACGATTCAAAATTGGTTCATATATATAGAACTTCCAAGAATTTGATTAATTTGGTTATCAATAATGGGTAGAATTGGTTAATGTTACACGTGGGTAAAGTGATCACTTATACCAATCTTTGACAGTCTCCACTCCCGTAAATGCCCAGACTTCCATATTCTTCTTCATCTTTGATGATTTGTCAAAAATAATATATTTTAAATATATATGTGTAGACCCTTATTTAAATGTGTGGAAGATTCTTGAGAATTATTTTACATACCAGAAGTTGCCTGAAAAACATAATTTACAGTTTTTTTAAGCTTATACTTATACTCATGATTGGCAACCACATCACAAACCAGCCTTTGACGGTCGTCAGCTTCGTAAATGCCTAGACCTCCATATTCTTCTTCATCTTTGATGAGATGTCAAAAAATGATATCATAAATGGTTTCCTCTGTGAATAAGACAACAGTTTTCAAAAACTAAAAAATAAAATTAACCGGCGTCATTGTATAATAATGGGCGGTATTATGTGGAAATCTTATTGGCCCGTTGTGAACCATTATTTCGCAGCAGCTGTTGTTCGCAGAAACAATCCGTGCCGAAAAGAAAAACGCTTATGCTCGGAAATGTACAAACTTTCCTTCAAAATGGCCCGAAGAATAATTATTTTTGTAAAGAAACACACGGTTTCCTCTATCTCTGATACCAGATGGGCAATTTTCAGCGGTCTCCTAAGAACAAAGCTTGCGTTTGTTTTATTAATCAACACGGTATTTGTTGTTTTTGTGTAATATCATTATATGATAGTATTAGCTTTTCAGGGTAGTTGAATATTTTAATACAACATTTTGGGTGTGTCCAAATACTTGTTCACAAAATCTGGAATATCTCCAATTACAGGAGATATTTTAATATTATTTTTTGACATCTCATCAAAGATGAAGAAGAATATGGAAGTCTGGGTATTTACGGGGCTGACGACCGTCATAGGCTGGTTAAGTGATCACTTTACACACGTGTAACGTTCACCAATTCTACCCATTTTTGACATCCACACCACTCAAATTCATGTAATATATGAACTAATTCCGAAACGTTGTTCTTGAATCATAAACCAACCTATGATGGTCGTCAGCCCCGTAAATGCCCAGATTTCTATATTCTTCTTCATCTTTGAAGATGACAAAAAAATGGTAACACAAAACAGGTTACTTGATGAGAAATTAAAACTTTTATATAAATTCGATATTTTTACATTAAAATTATTTACCTTTTTACGTATGAATTTTTATTTTATTTGACAAAGTATACTTTATAAATTATTTATAAAGCCTGTATTGAAATCTACTCTAAAACCATAAAAAAGTGATAAGTTTCATTTAATGTATATGGTAAATATTAAAAATACAATACTGTAAAACATCAAAATTTACATACTTTGTAAGAAATAATCCTTTTTTGTATTTAAAAAAAATATTATATTGATTTTTTCTTACTTCAAAAACAGATCATGAAATTTGTTTCAAATTAAAACAGAAATGTATTATCACACTATTCCTTTTTAAAAACTATCATGTATTTTAGGTTTTCGCAACTTATTTACATGTATAAATTAAAAAAAAATAAAAGTAACAACACAACGTAACGATATAACAATATACAAAAAATTGAAACTAAAGATACATCAATATAAACAAGGATACATACACTCATATACACATATACTCACACAAACACATTTGCAAATTATGTGCAAGTAAGTATAAATTTTTTGATTTCTCATTTTTTAAATAAGTGAATTAAAGGGTTAAATTAATTGAAATTGTTTAATTAAAGCTGATCACCTTTCATTCATGTGTTGACTAACATACTAACTATTACCCTTTAAAATATTACCCTGGACTATATTATCCTGGACCTATATTACCTCTATTACCCTAGACTGCTACCTGAAGTGGAGAGCTGATCACCTTTCCTTCATGTGTTAACTTACTAACCAACTCTTACGCTTTATTAATTACCCTGGACTATATTACCCTGGACCTATATTACCTCGTTTACCCTGGACTGCTACCCGAAGGGGAGGGCTGATCACCTTTCCTTCATGTGTCAACGATTCAGATAATACTGTATTTATATGATGCCGTGCCCTATGCACTGTAGGCGATCTAGCTACACTGTCAAATTGGCAGCGCCGACGGACACGAACCAAGACGAATTCTAAACGGAGATTTCCGAGCGGAATCAACGGTGCGGCGAGCCGATGACAAAGGTAGCGAGTGCTACTTACTTCGTTGTTTGCAGCGGACGTTTTTATATAGATTTTCATTTTTGCTTCTTTAATTCATAAATTTATAATATTAAGTATTTTTGTGATTATCCTAATTTAAGTGTATACACTTATAGAAATAAAACAACAAACTGTGAGTAACAACATTCTTTAAATTATTCTGGCATACCCTCATAATACTAAAAACGTGATCCCTTCACTTTTCACAAAACACGCCAACATGGCGCTCAAAACTCAAACATAGCAATACGCTATAAATGGCGACCCTAACGTAGCAATCAGCTACAATATGGTCGCTATAGCACCATCGAGTGCGGATAAGGGTTTGAAGAACTTTAAAAAAACAATATGTTCATAAGAATACCGCTTAAGCTTGTCAGTGTGGTTTTCCCACATTGTTTAAATGTGGTCACGTGTATTAAGTTGCGCTAAAAAACAAATTTAAAGGGTTAACTCTCAAAACAATCATCATAAAACCCGTCCGTAGAAAAGTTTATAAAACTTTCCTTTTAAAATGGTTGTTGCATAATTCAAAATGTTTAACGCTAATATAACGGTTTAAATATAGCCTTATATAGACATAGAAAGGAGAGTGAATGCTGGGAACAAAGTGAATGGTGCACTGAAATCAGCAAATAAAAACCTATCAGCGGAAGCTAAACTGGCAGTGCACAACGTAGTCCTGGTTCCAACTTTAATGTATGGAAGTGAAACATGGAGTTGGCAAAAGAAGGATGAAAGTAGACTGAATGCAGTCGAAATGCGATCTCTCAGAAGAATGTGCGACAAAACGATGTATGATAGATGTGCGAATAGTGAAATAAGGAAGGAATGCAAAGCTGAGATAAGCATTATAGATAAAATTAAGAAAGGTATGTTGAGATGGTTTGGACATGTAGAACGAATGAGTGAGGAAAGAACGGTAAAACAAATTTGTGAGGCGAATGTTAGCGGGAAAAGAAGCAGAGGAAGTCCGAAAAAACATGGCACGATCAGGTATGCCAAATACTTGAAAGTGGTCAGGTTAGGAGTCGTAACAATCGGCGGGTATGTATGAGGAGATGCATGAACGTGGAAGAGGCGAAGAATGTTTGCAAGGACAGAGTGGTGTGGCGCTCTATTCTCTCTGCCTACCCCTGCGGGGAAGCGGCTTGATGGTTAGTTAGTTAGTTAAATATAGCCTTTTTGTAATTCGATAGAAGGCATGATCAAACACGTAAAGCAATTACAAAACTTTATACCAGTCAATCGTTCTTGACACGTCACTGTAAATTAAACCCAAAATTAAGTCTTCTCTATTGAAAATGAGTAACTAATTTCACTGGGAAAAACAGAGAAATGAGAAATTTAAATTAGCAAAGGGTTGTGGGTTTTTGACAGAAATGTAAGTCAAACGAATGAATATGAATAAAGTATGTACTTGTGAATGAAAATTATCATGGTTGAATTAACAAACTCTAATGAAACTGTTCTGAACTAATAATTAATATTTATTACTTTTAATATTAAAATTTACATTTTGCGATCAAAATGGTAAGCATGTTTATTTGTGAAAAAGTTAATATTTTGTTTGGGCATCGAAATGATTTTAAAATGTGACTCGAATTAAGTACTATATTCTGAGAATTTTAATTAAAATATTCTTATTATATCGCGCACTCCTTTCAACAATTTTATATATCTAAAATCGTTAATTTTCAGTTGTGCTTGTTTTCGGAATGCCCAAAAAATGTACTATACCCTAGCAAAAGAGGCATATTTTTAACTTAATATTTACCCGCTACAGGGCAGAAAGAGGTGTTTTTGCATTTTGAAGAAAAGGTATCGTTTAATTATTTTTTTTAATATGCTAATTATTTTTCAAATGGAGAAAAAATCTTCAGGTTTTACCTAAAAAGATCTGTTGCACAGTAAAAGTTCAATAAGTTGCTTGATATTGATTTTTTATACATTTCATTACGAGTGTATTCCTAAACTTTAAAAACGATCTCCTGAAAAATCAAGTTTTTTTATATATGACGTTGTTAAAAGGAGTGAACAATGTGTGTACCTTTGGTCTCTGCAATAAGACGAATTATCTTTCATTTTAATGCGATATATGCTTCGTCACAATTAACACATATGAAGTATGTATGAATTTAGTGAAGTAATATTAAAAATGATACAATATATTATCCATAGGGTAAATAATCCAGTGTCATAAAAAAATGGAGAAATTTTAACCCTAAACTAAATGTCACCTAAGTATACCATAAAAATAAAATATGATTGCATATATATCATTATGATAATTTGTATCTCATATGAGATTTTGCATTTGAGATGTGGGTTTGGAGGAAGATGACCAAAACATCATGGGTCGTAAGGAAGTCCAACGAAAAGGTGTTGCAGGACGTAAAAGAAAGAAGAGAGCTTATAAATCATATTTTGAAGAGGAAGGCCAAGCTAATAGAGCACTCAATTAGACATAGCACCTTTCTTAGCAACATCTTCGAAGGAAGAATCTTGGGAAAACGAACAAGAGGCCGCCCAAGAACTTCATACTTCCAGGATTTGAAGCGGCTCATGGACGTCTCCTCCTATTCGCAGCTCAAGAGGATGGCGACTGACAGAGACAAGTGGCTGACACAACAAGGCGCTGCCTTTAGAAGATGATGATGATTCAAATTATCTTTATTTACATGTTTTTCTCAAGAATTAAGGAAGAGCAATTCGGGAGAGAGGTGTGGGGATGATTGTGTTTTTTATTTCACGTGTAAATTTACGCTTAAATGTAATCTGAGCACAGGCAATCAAAATTTGGATCAAATGTGTTATTTTCACAAAACTAGACTTTTTTCCACGGCACACCAACTTATCACCACGGTACACCAATGATCTAAAAGATAAGAGTGATTACTTTGTGTTTTTTTGTTATTATTATTATATAATATTTTCTACAACATCGATCAGATGCAACACCCTATGCCATAAGTGGATGATAATTAAAGTCAGAAAAAATATGGATTGTAGATAAAACCCTCTCTTTATCGACTCGTTGAAGGTTTAGCATCTTAGCATCGATAAACATATACTTGAATCAGAATTCTCGTTTTGCATTGTACTGTTTGGTAGTCGGAGTGTTGTTGGGAAATATGTAACTCCACGGAGGTACATTAACAGTAGTCAATTGGGGTAGAGAGAAACTGTTTCCACCACTCAGCTGATTGCTCAAGGGAATACTTTCTTATCTTTGTTCAGTGCACAATCTGCAGTCTGCAAACATAACATTTATCTAAAGGATAAGCGTTAATTTACAGTGGAATACTTGTTAATACATATACGGTGAGTATTAAACTCCTCAAGAGAAACGGATCATCTTTGGAATATTTACGGGTTTGATCACTGCCCCACAATACCAAATCTTAAGATTACTTAAAGATACTTAACGATTTAAGATAAAGTAGGTACTTGTAAACACATAGGATGAGTGTCAAAAGCCTCAACTGAAACAAATCATTATCGAACATGATGTAAATATCGAAGTCGGGAGGTTACAGATCTTATTACCTGTTATAGACTGGCTAAGTGATCACTTTACATACGTATAACATTCACCATTCTACCCATGATTGACAACCACATTCCTCAAATTTTTACTGAAACATATATCATAAATTTCATGACACTTTATGTGTGAGTTCACTGAGCCTTGTATGGTTGGTTTGAAAGGGGTTTTATTTAGCAGTGACCATTTTATTTAAGGTGGAGACAAACCGAAGCATTTCATCGTAACGTAACACGTTACGATGCGAGCATTCAGGATGTCAGTACAGCGAGCCGAGCGCTCCATCCATAGTTTCGGATGCCCGGTGATGATTGCCGCGAGCGATGTTACGACGTTATGTTACGACGAAATGCTCCGGTCAGTCTCCACCATTAGACGTACACAAGAGCAAAACCAGGTTATTTTATATACTGAAAACACGATTTAAAATGTTCATACAGCTTTTGAGAACCACCGAAATAAAAACCCTATGACCCATTGCAGGCCTTATACTTCGCGATAGAGTAAAAAAACTCCTGAATAAGAAAAATCAGCAATGTCGAAGATGTAGTGCGATGGGGAAGAGTAAGAAGACGCTTCTGGAGAAATCATGTTGAAAGAGCAAGTTCGGATCGAGTGGTGAGAAAAGCAGCAGACAACAGCATAGGAGGTAACAGACCCCCAGAAAGACCACCTTAACGATGGAGAGACAGCTGGTCTTCCACCTCCCAGGAGTGCACTAGAAAATAAAAGTACATAGTCCTAACTAAAGAACAAGAAGATATGGCTTATAATTTGACCAGATTATTTTATTTACTACGCTTTATTTTACAACATTTTGAGTGTGTCCAAATACTTGTTCACAAAATCTGGATTAAATATAAAAGTTTCTGCTTAATAAACAGCTTCTTTACATCTCGCCAATAGATGTCTCTAGTGAAGTTCTAGTGATTTCTAATTTGGTTCATATATATAGAACTTCCAAGAATTTGAGTAGTGTGGTTGTCCATAATGGGTAGAATTGGTAAATGTTATACGTTTGTAAAGTGATCACTTAAATCAGCCCATGACGGTCGTCAGCCCCGTAAATGCCCAGACTTCCATATTCTTCTTCATCTTTGATGAGATGTCAAAAAATAATACGCTTTATTTTGGTTATTTTCATTAGAATGCCCTGCATCATCCTGTATATGTATTATATATATAATATAGTTTTATTTAAATACCTACGTACTTTTTTGTTGAAGGTATTACTATGGGCATGTGTTTTATTATAATATTCACGGCACAAATAATGTTTTTATATCTGTATACGCCAGTTCCTTTATAAGGATACTAAAACCTTTTTCATGTTAAAAAATCGAGACAATAATTCATTTTAATAAATGGTTTCTTTGCTTCCGACAACAATAGGGCCTCGGGAGAAGTTGAAATCAATCACGAAAT
This sequence comes from Brachycentrus maculatus, assembly GCF_059751285.1. Lineage (NCBI taxonomy): Eukaryota > Metazoa > Arthropoda > Insecta > Trichoptera > Brachycentridae > Brachycentrus > Brachycentrus maculatus. Next base: position 124,638 of record NW_028281032.1, on the reverse strand, counting down.
ACGTTGAAGAACGAACCTACCCGAACTTCATAGGTATGTTAAAGCGTGCGTAAGGAAATCGACAAAATGTTGTAATATTACGGTCAGGGTGGAACAAAAAACATGGTTCCAGCAGAAGAATATGAAGGAAAATTAAATTATTTATCGATTCGGCATTAACTTTGTGGAACGACATGTTCATTATATAAAAAAATATAATAACTGCATAATACCACTTGATGAGTTTCATTACATATGACTTTTCGCAAGAATTTAAGTGATTTTTTCACTGTAATATTTATTCAATATTACCCTGGACTGGTACCTAGAAGCAGAGGGCTGATCACTTTTCCTTCATGTGTTAACTATCAAGATAACATTGCGTTTATATGATGCAGTGCCCTATGCACCATTTGGTGCGGATAAGGGTCTGAATGAACACACGACTAGTTTCGAAAACTGCAGATGTTTACATCTACAGGTGAAAATTAAAACTAACAGAAAAAGCAAAAGACATTTAAATATTTGTCCCTCCCCTCTATTTATTACCCTACCAACCTCGTTGTATACATACGAGTACATAAATATTTTTTACTCGTTAGTTTTACTTTTCACCTGTAGATGAAAACATCTGTAGTTTTCGAAACTAGTCATGTGTAATGAAATAAAACTCATTAAGTGTTTTACATTTTTTTGAATAATTAAAAATTATTGTAATAAAATTAAATAGTTCCCAACATTTTTGGGTTCGTTCAAGTCCTTGTTCACAAATCGAAATTTCTCCACTTGCTTATCAAAAATAGCTCAAAAGTTGGATAAATACAGAATTTGTCATAACTAGGATTCATTAAAAATAATTCGAGTGAAAACTGTAGTAGAAATTAGTATAATTAAATTGTTATTTTTTTTTTGGCATTTCCTAGTTTGTAAAATAATTAACAGTGGCAGGCAAAATAAGGTGGATCCCTTAAAGTAATACAATATACAATACAATAAAATATAATAGATAAAATACATTCAATATCTTGTTATATTTTCTAAGTAAGACATCACTAAATGTGATAGTCTTAATGCCCTATTGCCTCGTAAATTTTTGTCAACTGTTTACCTTCATTCGCACATTCTGTTTCCAAATTAAATCTTTCTTTCAAAAATTATAGAGACATATCCACACTAAACGAGAGACATTTGTGATGACGTCTCATCATATTCACAAAAAATGAAAGAAAGATAAATATATTATTTCGAGAAATAAAAATACTTTGTGTTTTGATCCACTAACATTTTTATTAACCAACTAGTTTCGGCAACAACCTGTTGCCCTCTTCAGGGGTTAATTTATGACTGAAGACTATAAACCCTGAAGAGGGCAACGGGTTGTTACCGAAACTATTGGTTAGTAAAAATGTGAGTGGATCAAAATACAAAGTATTTTTATTTCTCGAAATAATATATCAATATGATCCACAAAGTTAATGCTTTCAATATTCAAAACGAAAGATAAGTACATTTCATGGGCCATGTTTTTTGTCACTTCGTGTATGGGAGTATAACATTATACATCATAGGAGCAGTTAAGCGTGAAATTTTCTTCAGCGGTGCCCGCTACCAATTTTTCAATGTGAGCCATTCTTCAGCGATGGCACTGTCATTAATCACTTTATGATTTTAATGGATTGGCAGAGTTAACCTTTCTCCACCGCTCCGTGACAAATGCTCGCAACTAAACATGCCCCGTTGTGACAAATAATGCTGTTACAACTAAAAACGCTTGCTTGTAACTCTATAGGGGAGTTGTGAACAAATTAACCTAGTCGGATCTAACAGGGGAACTCAAATCCCCCATAAATAAATTTGACCATGTTATTTCATTTAATTTTTTTTTTAATTAGCTTATATTCAATTTATTACAAACTTTTTTCACACTTTATTTATATCATTCATTGATTCGGCATTAACCTTGTGGAATGACATGTTGATTATTAACAACAATTAATAATAATAAATCCCTTACCGGACCCCAATGGTGCATAGGGCACTGCTTCATATAAACGCAGTGTTATCTCGATCGTTTACACATGAAGGAAAGGTGATCAGCCCTCCACTTCAGGTACCAGTCCAGTGTAATATTGAATAAATATTAGAGTGAAAAAATCACTTATATTTATTTAAACCTCCTTGGGAATCCAACCCGGGACCTCCAGAACGGTAGGCGAGCATGCTGACCATTACACTACGGAGGCGGGCAACAATTAAACACTTGTATAATATACCACATAAAGAGTTTTATTTCATTATACACGACTAGTTTCGAAAACTACAGATGTTTTCATCTACAGGTGAATCGTAAAACTAACTAGTCCTGTTTATTGGAATAAAAATCATTAAACACACAAGTGCGTAATTTTTTTTTAAAACACGTAATTTACATTATATGTAAATTTACATCTCCTTACAGAATACAAAACATTTATTTTTAAATTCTTTCAAAATCTTTTCCTTCTTCATACATTCAGGCATCTCATCATACATTTTCAAACCTACACTATACATTTTTGCGACCCCGTTTTTTTAAAGTCTGTCTTATTTTATCCTTATTTCTAGTACTCGGCATAAGCTTTGTAGAATGACATGTTGATTATTAGTTTTATTTTTCCCCTGTATATGAAAACATCTGTAGTTCACCCGAACTTCACAGGCATTCATTAAAATGGCACTTTATAAATTATCCAAATATATTTTAATTATTATTATGTTAAAGCATGCATAGGGGAAATCGAAAAAATGTTGTAATATTACGGTCAGGGTGGAACAAAAAACATAATTGGAATAAAAGAAATTAGATGAAAAATTAAATTATTTATTGATTCGGCATTAAGTTTGTGGAATCACATGCTTATTAATAAAAAATACCTGTATAATACCACTTAGTGAGTTTTTATTTCATTACACACGACTAATTTTGAAAACTGCAGATGTTTTTATCTACAGGTGAAAATTTTAACTATCGAGCAAAATAAATTTAAATATTTTACCCTCCCCTCTATTTATTACCCGTTACTATTTTTTACTCGTTAGTATTACTTTCACTTGTAAATGAAAACATCTGTAGTTTAACACGAAACTAGTCGTGTGTAATGAAATAAAACTTATTAAGTGGTATTATACAAGTGCGTAATTAAAAAAAAAATCGAACATCGACTTTTTATAAATAGAATGGTAAATTCGAACAGATATATATCTATATAATTCGATTACAAAATCAAGTTTATACGGTCTAATTGTTTCTCAAAGTTAATAAATACTTCGGAGAAAATTGAGTTACGTTCTCTCTAGAGTTTGGATATTAATTTTGTATCGCGTAGACCACACGGTAATAATATTCAATTTGGCTCCTTACAAAGCTCTAAACGAAATTCTATAGATATTCAATTTGGTAAATTCACATGCAGACCTCGGTTCAAAAGATGCTCCTTCTATAACAGGGATGGTAAACCTATGACATGCGTGCCATAGCTATGCACAGGTGGCACGAGACTATCTTGCATGGAACGCGAAATGAAGAGAAAAAAATAAAAGTGATTTTGCATTTTTTTTTAAAGTTTAGACTTACAGCTGAAAGTACTACTGCTTGTATTCTATAAAAAGCTACTAGCTATGATATACAAACTTGGGATCTAGCATCTAACTTTTGCTTGGCAAGAAAACAAACATCAATATATTACATTTTGAAGTTTAAAATCCTTTGGGATTTTTTTCAGGGCAATATTAAGCTAGTAAGATATCAAATAGTCAATGATCACGTTTTTGTAAAAAATGCACTTAGTCGCTTTCTCCTGTATGACTATGAATTTCAATAATAATGAAGTTTTGGATTAAACATTTTTTATTTATTTCTTTTATTCTGCCATTAATAAGTACTTAATTCTTTTTTTCGATGTATCAATGCTTTGTTCATATTTAAATCTGAAGGTGCACTAACATTTTGCATGATGCATTTTAATTTCTATGGCATGTGGCACGCGAAATGTCATTATATAAAAAAAATGGCACTCAAAAAAGGCTGAAAAAGGTTCGCCATCCCTGTTCTATAGAAATATATTATGGTTGCAAGCAACGCCCTGTCACTAACTGAAATTCAACGGAAATATGCAAGTTTGTAAATTAATACCAACATTATTCGCTTGCAAGTTTTGTCCTTTATAGTGAATGTCTAACACCTCTTACCCTGTACAGTCTTATAATCTACAGTGCGATAGGAAAGTACTTTCAAAAAACGTAAAAATATAATCATGTTTTATTTTTAATTAAAAGGTTGTTTATTGTAGTTTTTTTTATTTCATTTATATTTCAAAAACATTTTGAGTGTGTCCAAATACAAATCTGGATTATAAACCAGTATTTGGACTAGCTCAAAATGTTGTAAATACATTAACTGGTCAAATTATAAGCTAAAAAATAAAAATAGATGAAAATTATATTTTCTTGCGTTTCTCGAGTATGTCAATATAATCCAGGATTTGGAACTCACCTACAAATGAAAGAGTTTCAGCTTGATAAAAATATTATTTCATCTCTCCATAGATGTCTCTTGTTTCATTTTAGTGAATGTAAGCACTATTTTTCGAATTTGAACTATACGTTTAGAAATTCCAAGAATTTGAGAAGTGTGGGTGTCAATCATGGGTAGAATTAGCGAATTTTGCATGTGATAAAGTGATCACTTAAACCAGCTTATGAAGGTCGTAAGCCTCGTAAACGTCCCGACTTCCATTTTCTTTTTCATCTATGTTGAGATGTCAAAAAATAATTTACACATACTTAAAATTGCAATAATCTGCTCTTACCGAGTTTTCCCATGCCAAGGATACATTTTACACTCAAAACATTGTGAGGTTAGATTAAAGTTTACCGAGGTAGAAATACTTTTTTGAAAGTTCTTGTGCATCATAAATACTGCGAATCTGAACAATTAATACTGAGTAGTAATTCAATTCGGCATTGATCTTATCGTTAGTGTCGCAGACTTTGAACCAAGGTTTTAAGGTTCTATGACACCTTTGATTCCTTTTTTCAAACATTAACCACTAAAGTATACCATAAAACGAAAAAAAAATCCATAAAGCTTTCAGAAGCGTACAAAACCTTAATGAAGAGGAGATCCTATCACGAACTTTATCAAAATTAGAAAAAATCTTAATAACTCAAAAGTTATCACGAAAAATAATACATCATCTTCCTAAACTGAGAGCCACGTCTGCACAGCGACACCATTTCCTTAAGGGTGTCCACTTACATAATGAAGTGCCAAAAATGATCAAGGAAATAACACCCCTAATAAGATTTTCGGTGGCTGTTGTGGTGTAGATAGATCGGCGTAGATAGGGGGAGAAATTGGTCACAATAGTGGTTGTTTTTTTTATTTTATCTAAGTAATTATATATTATATTTGGTATGTTTATTTTAAGATATATTTTCTCTAAACATAGATGAAGCATCTCTGTTTTTTTTTATACGAAGGCGATATGAAAGTCTGAGTATGCCTAGGCTTACGACTTGGCACTGGATAGCTTATTCGATCTTTGTGGATGCTAGAATTCCATATTTATTTCGTATAAAAATAGAACCTTTGTCTCTCGTAAATCGCATATAAAATAAAAGACTTGATACATCGTCCTTAAAACCCACTGTCTGAAAGAATAAAAAGTATATTTTTTGCTTGTTATCGTTGAGTTATAGTTATTGTTTTCAGTAAAAAGTTCAGTAAAAGGATTTTAAGTAATATAATAAACAAGTATGAATAAAACTTTTAACAGCTTTTTTCAAAATTTTGAAAGTTCCATTTGAATATTGTCATGAAATTTTTCATTTCAAATAGAGTTAGATGTGTGTACATCACATATTTCTCAACTGATCGCGTTACAATCAGCCACACTATTTTTACAATATTTTGAATTTTCTACCCACATGTGAAATGATTCCGAAACCATTGGATATAAACAAATTTGAATAATAATGCAATATGCAAGTTCAATAATCGACAGAATGTTAAATGTTCACTCAAGCCAATGCAGAAATTAAGTGTTCACTCAAGCAGCCAAATGCCAGGTTGTAAGCCCTAGGATGCTCTGAATTCCATTTTCTTTCATATAAAAAAGGTACATGCTTATTTTTCATTTGTGAATACGTGTTGTTCAGAACATATAGTTTTGTCCGTTTAGCTAAGAGAAAATTCAAAATCGAGAATTTCCAGATTTCTTTCTAGTATGTATGTAACTGTTGTTTATGTAAACAATTGTTTTGAAAATCTATTGAATTGTATTAAATTTATTTAATGATAGTGATGATTATTGTTAGTGATGGTTTTTATAACTGCATTTTTAGTTATTATCGTACATATCGTTGTTAATATTGTAAAAGGCATTAGCCGTATATAAAACAAAAATAAATTAAACACCTATTGAACTTCTTTTTACAGTTCGGTTTTGTACGTAGATCTCTTTTTAATAATGACCATATTTATGATAACGATTGTGAGAGAAGATGCTGCTTCCTTGGCATTGGAGTTTCCCTACCCTTCTAATACTTAGTAGGCTACTTAAAGTCAATAGCCGTTCACGATAAGCAATATGAAAACGTTTCTAAACCCTTCCGCTATAATAAATATTGGACTATGAACGTTCAAAGCTCTCTTACATACTTTACGGATGACTTAAATTTCATTCCGATTGGTGGATATTTGGCATAAAGCATATACTAGCATAACAATACTTTTATACATTTCAGTGAAATATAACGGTTAAGTAGGCACAAAAAACTTTCTTCTTATTGATTTAGACTATTTGGTACATTATCTCTTCAAATTATGGTTCTTCCTGCTAATGTAGTCCCGTTTCTTCTTTTATATCGTTGTGGATCGTCCGGGAAGGATTATTTCGTGATCAACAGAAATTTCAACGAAATTTCAGGTATTGGAATCATTTTACAGGGATTACGTTAAAACAATAATACAATAAATCAAGGTACACAAACACAATGTTTAAACATCTTTTTATTTTTCGACATCTCAACATAGATGAAGAAGAATATAGAAGTCTGGGAATTTACGGGGCTTACGCCCGTCAAAGGCTGGTTTATGTGATCACTTTACACACGTGTAACATTCACCAATTGTACCCATGATTTACAACCACGCCACTCAAATTCTTGAAAGTTTTAAACATACTATTGATTCAATTTCGAAACTTTGTACTTGAATCACTAGAATTTCCACTAGAAACATCTATTGGTGCGATAAATAAGCTTTTTTTATTGAGTAAAAACTATTTTATTTGTATATGACGTTCGAATCCTGGATTATAATCACATACATGATAAACGAAGAAAATATCCTTTTACTTTTATTATTAAAGCTTATAATTCACTTATTATACTAATTATGGAGTCACTAATAATAATAATAAAACCCTTATCCGCACCCCAATGGTGCATAGGGCACTGCGTCATATAAACGCAGTGTTATCTTGATCGTTTTACACATGAAGGAAAGGTGATCAGCCCTCCGCTTCAGGTACCAGTCCAGGGTAATATTGAATAAATATTACAGTGAAAAAATCACTTATATTTATTTTACCTCCCTTGGGAATCGAGCCTGGGACCTCTAGAACGGTGGCCGAGCGTGCTGACCATTACACTACGGAGGCGGACAAAATGGAGTCACTAGTCAGTAGTATTGTTCACAAATCTGAATTATCCAAAAACAGATTTGTCAACAAGTATTTGGACACACTCAAAATGTTGTTAATTAAATTCCCTACTATTAATAGATATGTCATATACAATTTTACGAAGAAACTGTAATATATTGTTAAATATATATGGAAATATGTATTTGTATATTGTTTAAACAATATATTGAGATATAGGTTCGTAAATAAATGTGTGCTTTATTTCGATAGAACTAGCAATCGCGGTACTTGTTTGCGCTGTCATTTATCTGGCATTGGCTGTATTTGCTCATATCCCATAATATGGGAACGAATAGTAAAAGCAGTGAGGGAGAAAACATGAGAGAATAAATGGAAAAGCAGGATTATATTCTGTTCAGGGTATGAGTTGGATTTCTTCAGCATCAATACTCTATAAGTAAACAAAAGAACGATCAGGGTACTTAGTGTTGGCATTTTCGTCGTAAGTTCTTCAATCGAACGATGAAGTTAAATTCATCAATAAAACAAAGTTAGAATAAAAATCATTTTCATAAAAAAAAATTAAATTTTGTTGAACTTGAACACCAAATTTATTACATTATTTATTGATTTGGCATTAACTAAATCATTAAGTGGTATTATATAAGCTTGTATTTTTTTAAAATCAAAAAAATATTAATATTTATAGCACCAACTTTGTGGTTAGTCATTTTTACATTTTTTTACTAAATATTAGTAATCTAGGAACATAACCACTTACTGAGATTTTTTTACCGGTTGCTAGACGTATCCGTCTCTTCATCAGGACAATCAGTACATCAGCATGCAAATAATACTATAATAACATCAAATTAAGACATCATCTTCAAAAATTACATTTTAATTTCTAAAGTAATATTAAGCGCGTTATCTTACTTAAACTTTGGAAACTTAACAAAAATTATATATACTCAAAAATACATATATAAAAAATATTATTCATAACATATTGGGTGTGTCTAAATCCTTGTTCACAAATCTAAGTTAATCCAATTACGAGTTATTTTTACATAGACGATGACAGGGCTTACGACCTATTATCGTCAGGCTAGATTAACTAATCACAGTATGTAAAATAGTTCGGGAAGGATCTTGCATACATTTTAAAATAAAAGGATCTCTTCTAAATTAAATGTTTACTCAAATCAACCAAAAATTCTTCCTCGAACTCACACATGAAACGACGTGTGAATTACCATATATGAGATTTTTGTAGTGTGGTTGTCAATCATTGTTTGAATGGTGAATGTTACACGTGTGTAATGTGATTACTATGCCTATCATATCAATAATGGTAGAATAGTTGCCTGTGACAAGTCGTAAGCCCTGTAAATACCCAGAATTTCATATTATTCTTCATCTACGTTGAGATGTCAAAGAATATCTTCTAAAGTAAATGTTTACTCAAATCAACCAAAAATTCTGCCTCGAACTCACACATGAAATGACGTGTGAATTACCATATATGAGATTTGTGTAGTGTGGTTGTCAATCATTGTTTGAATGGTGAATATTACACGTGTGTAATGTGATTACTATGCCTATCATATCAATAATGGTAGAATAGTTGCCTGTGACAAGTCGTAAGCCCTGTAAATACCCAGAATTTCATATTATTCTTCACCTACGTCGAGATGTCAAAATACGAAAAAGATAAGCTCATCGTTAGGTTATCGAATAACAAATTCAACCTCTATTCATTCTTGCCACGTGTGATTTTCTAGTAATATTTATGAGATAAAAACCGAAGACAGAGACAGAGGGAGACCGAGAAAAACATGGCACGATCAGGTATGCCAAATACTTGAAAGTGGTCAGGTTAGGAGTCGTAACAATCGGCCGGTATGTATGAAGAGATGCATGAACGTGGAAGAGGCGAATAATGTTTGCAAAGACAGAGTGGTGTGGCATCCTATTCTCCCTGCCTACCCCTAACCCTATGGTAAGTCAGTTTTTTATTTATTTATGAGATATGTAAATATGCAATTTCAGCATAGAAGCACGTGGAAGGTCTCCAATAGTAGGTACAAATAAAAAATAAAATAAAATAAAACGAAATTGCCATTGAAGGGGTCGTCGCGGTCGGTGGCGACACGGTTAGTGGGCGGGGGAGGTCGGAAAAACTTTGGAGGTCCAATTTGATCATTTGTACTAAACTCAATTTCAAAGTTTGAACGGCCGAAATCGCTGAACGCTTTCGAGAGCAATATAGCGATATAAACAAAACAAGCGTTTTTTATTGGGGCCAAACAAGTTTCGATAGTTTTTATCGTTCCGATTTCGGGATTCGATATTCGGGATTCGGGATTAGGGATTTGTTATTAGGGATTTGGGATTTCTCGCACTAAATTGCCAATATTGATTTTTTAATAAGTTAACTCACCAAACGACGCCGATATGTATGACATTGGATGAAAAGCTAAGGAAATTATCTATCCTATAAATTAATTGACGAATGAATTTTCAGGTGATCATTCTTCCTGGACTTAAAGCTCGTTGATCAAACGTACGAAGAAAAAAAAACAATGTTACAAGTCAACACTTCATCACAAATATATCGGAACAAAATACTATATTTTTCTACAAAAGCAATAAGAATTTATTTATGTCCGTCAGGGTAAATGACCGTCAATCTGAATGTCCAGCAGGCAAAATGTCAATCGGAAAAAACCCCATCGACAAAATGTCCATCGGCAAAAAGACCATCGGTAAAATGTCCGTTGGCTAATTATTTGTCGGTCAAATGTCTGTCGACCGAATGTCTGTTGACCGAATTTTTGTCGGCCAGATGTCCACCAGACCAAATTTCCAGTAGGCTTAACTTTCGTGGGAAAAATATCCATCAGCTAAATGTCCGTTTAGTTCAATTTCCGTTTGACCGTATCTCCGATCCGACAATCTTGGAGAAATAAAAAAAAGTTTTTTTTTCCTTTTATTTTTTTATGTTAAATGTTAGTAATATTAGTAAATAATAATAATATTATGTTAGTAATATTAGTTATGTTAGTATTATAACCACTAACCGAGATTTTGATGTCAACCGGTGTCGAGACGTACCCGTCTCTTCATCAGGACAATCACTATAACAGCATGCAAACAACACTACCAGTCACCACCATAGCACTATTCACACACTTCAAACTACACAAAACGGCAAAAATCCTACCGCATGTCAGACCTTGTTATAGCATTTCAAACGAATGTCTTCATTCGTTTGGAAATGCCATTACTAGGCGAAACGATTTTTATGTGTTTTTTTGATAATAAAATACAACTTAGCAGACTCAAAAAATCAGTGTTTGATCAAACATATAATCGTAAATTAAAATGAAGTTTTACAGATTAAACCGAGTTAATAATATTATACGTTTTATTTTATTGAAAATAATAATAATAATAAAACCCTTACCATAGGGCACTGCTTCATATAAACGCAGTGTTATCTCGATCGTTTACAGATGAAGGAAAGGTCATCAGCCCTCCGCTTTAGGTACCAGTCTAGGGTAATATAGAATAAATATTACAGTGAAAAAATCACTTATATTTATTTGACCTCCCCCTGGGAATCGAACTCGGGACCTCCAGAACGGTAGCCGAGCATGCTGACCATTACACTACTGAGGCGCATTTTATTGATATCTCAACATAAATGAAGAAGAATATGGAACTACATTCATTGATTGGGCAGTCACTTTGTAGAATTTTTTTTACAAATTAAACGTAAATACCACTACTTCTACAAGCGTACATATGTATATATTAGTTTGTACATATACTGAATGTTTTATAAGCTAACTTAAGAAACAAAAAAATTAAAATGCTCTTAATTTATGTTTACAATGAAATTGACATTGTTTTTCGTGTGAAAGGCTGGTTTCACATTAAAAAGGATTTTTTAATTATTGTACTTTTCACTGTAAATCCTAGCACCTGTTTTTTACTTTAGTTATAGCTGTTTGAATTTTGATGGAACGAGTGACAGCAAATTTTTGTTTATATTCAAGTCTTATTCTATAAATATGAAATTGATGTTGTCTGTCATTAAGCGTTTTTATGTCGAGTGCTATTAAATGCTTTGAGAAAATTAAATATCGAGTTTTGAAGTTATTACGTCAAAATTTTCAATTCACGAAATGAAATGATTCAAAGGATTTTTTCATATTCTATTACCATCTGAAGGAATACAATAATTTAAAAGCAGACAAAATCTTAATCATGAATTTTAAACTGTATTAAAATCAAATTAAAAAAAAGGTATTCGGGAATGTTTATGCCGATCTGTTATAGAAATAATTTATCAAATAATAAAATGTAAACAAGATAATAGCACAAAATACATAATACGTATTTGCCCTTTTTCAAAGCATTTTATAAAAATATCAGAGAAAAGCGGCCTTTAAAAATATTTTTCAGCCTTCGAAATATAAAAACTGAAAATTGCTTCATTGGTTTCTTGGAAAACCTTTTTCTGAAATAATTTTCATTTCAAACGTTTATGAAAAAGCACTTAAAAATAATTCAGGGTCTTGAATTTTTTTTTAAATATTTCACGATAATTTTAGCAAAATACCGTCGAATGGTCGTCCAAGTCAGGACCGGAGGGGATTTTCGCGTTAACCATTTTTAAATTGACAGTTACCGTATCGATGAGAGTTTGTGTTTCTGACAGTTATGTCATTAATCTGTGATCGTACAAAGGGGTTTAAAAGCTATATAATGGGCTTCATTTTTTTAAAAATAACCAAATAACCAAAATACATATATTCATCACATGGTACCTTACCAAGGTCACTGTAATGAAATATTAAACACGATTTAAAAATTTACTTTTAGTATAGATGTAATTTTAAGTCCCTTCGCCTTAGTAACTGCCGTCTGAGAGTTGACGATGTTGTCACGGATTGGTTTAGAGTCTCTACTAGAGTTAGACAAAGCTGCGTCTTTACGCCATTTCTCTTTTTCATCCTCATGGATTTCAGTCTTCAGTCATTACCATCTGACCGGGGAATAGCCATCTCCCCTTCCAAAAAACTCTGAGATTTTGTGTAATAGATGACTGCATCGAGGTTCTTCTATTTGATGTCGATTAGGTGAATAGGTACTCTACGAATAAAGGGCTTACAACAACTGTTGCAAAAACTCAAATGTTATACAACAGTTCCTGCCTAGATGTACAGAAACCTTCGATGTTGAGTTACCAATTCATCGAAATTGTCGAGAGTTTCAAGTACTTGTGTACTTAAGGAGTGTACATAACTAACAATGGCAGTCTTCAAAAGGAACTGCAAGTGCGATTAAAACTCGCAGGGTCTGCATTCAACAGTATGAAGGTTTTCTTGAGATCGGATCTATACTCGGTGAAGACCAAATGCCGCCTATACAATGCCAGCATTACTTCTATTCTCGTATACGGCTACGAAACATGGCACCTTACAAGGGCCAGAGCAGCTGTGTACTTAGCATTGAGAATTGGTGTCTGCGAAGAATTTGGTGCAGAGAGTTCAGAGGTTTGACTTTGTGAGGAATGAAGCGATAAGACGTAGGACGCAGAAAGTCTTGGTTACAACTGTCGTCAAGTAAAGACGATTCAGTTGGCTAGGCCATATATTCCGCATGTCTCCCTAGAGCCTTAATCAAGTTTGCCTCTTTTACAAGGCATCAGGTTCGCGCCGACGACCATTGCTGACAATTCGTCGGCAGCTCTCGTCTGAACTTTGGGACCCGGACCTGACTTAGGAGGCAAGGGAGCTAGCAGCTAACAGAAAAGCCTGAAGACAGTTTGAAGACTCCATTTACTACACATAGGGAGCGGATATAGTTTTACTAACTAACTGACTATACACATGTCTTTTAAAAAATATATTTTTTTATTTGGACGATATATAGAAGTCTGATACAACGATATGCTAGCCTTAATGATACATAGTATAACGATTACAATTCTGCCCATTATTGAACGAACACTTTACCTAAATTCTTGGAAGATGTATATATGAAGTGTTTCAACAACCGCTATTGTACTTTAGTTGAAACTGACAGGTGGAAACACCATCTGTTGAGTGCTTTATGAAGTAAATGGCATTTGTCATCTTAACATAAATGACGATTAATTTTAAAGGGTATTGTTTCATACATTAGGAAACTGAATTATAATTTTGATTAATATACTGGCTACTTACTTAGCCAATGAAAAATTAAAATGTTTTTTATTTCATTTGTTTATAAATTCATTCAAATATGTCTTTATATAAAAATATATATATATTTATGATTTAAGTGTAATTATTTTATAATTTTAAGCGCTGGAGGGATCACTTTGCTTTCTTGTAAGTAACAAGATAACACTGCGTCAGTACAATGCAGTGTCCTATGCACCATTTGGTGTGGATTAGGGTTAATAGAATACATAAATGCAATTCATTTAAAGATATTAAATTAAATATTTATTTAACTAAATAAATCGTATGTAAATATCATAGTCATGGATAAAAAAAAAACTCATTCATATACCACAAACAATTGACAGAAATCAAGTTTTCTTAATTTAAATTTTGTAAATTTTAATTTATTTTATATTTTTAATAAAACGGGACAATTTTTTTTTATTTAACTAAAACGTTATAATTTTACTTATAAATATAAGCAAGAAATTTATTGATTACAACCTTAATGAAACCTATAATTGATTACAGCAGATATAAAATTATATCTGAGAAAATTTCATATAAACATATTTTATACCAGTTTATTTGATACTTATTTCAATATACTTTTTTTATACATTTTGTCTGACAATTTGTAATATTATGTTAAGTTTTTATTGAGTTTTTATTTTAGTAAAAATATTTATACAAGTTTAATTTATACGAAGAACATTTAGTAAAAGTTAGTTTAGTTTTTTCTCCTTACAATATAAATAAATACCCGCTCAAAATTTCCATGTTTTATTTGCATAATAACGATATTTGTTTTGTCTCAATATGAGTAATCAATGAATGAAGATATGTAGAATGAGGACCAGCAAATAAATGAAATAAGTATTAAAATATTATATAAATAAGTATTTACATAGTAAGGATATGACATAGTATGGTCATGTTATAATAAAATATTAAATTATATTCGTATCAAAGGTAGAGGAAATGGAATATAAATGGTGGATTTACAAATAAATCGGTTTGAATGAGTAAAAGCATCTGGAGACGAAAACCTATTACTAAGGAACTGGATTCTGCATTGATCCGAGAATAAATCAACTTCTGATTGGAACTTTTTATTCTTCCTACTTCTTTCTCCCGGTCCATCTAGGTTAAAGTTCACCAAAAAAACTGTTTTCATTTTCTTTTATAATATAACTTAATATTAGAAAAGTCTATCATTACTCGTTTAGAGTATTTCATATCAAATACATGTAATATCATCAAAAACATATAGTGTGAAGAATATTTCCCCATATTCCACTGAGAGATTGTATTGCTAGTTTTGCCTTAATATTACTGCACATGCCTTCAAAAATCTTGAATTTTCTTCTTGTTTTTTATTGATCGATTTTTGAGTTGCTTTGGTGGCTTACAATAAAATAATAATCAACTAAGTAAACAAACATAATATGGAACTATGAAAATTAAAAAAAAAGTTCATATACATACTTACTTACTTACTTATAACCCTTATCCGCACCCAATGGGGCACTGCATCGAATTGACGCAGTGTTATCTTGATCATTACTTTCATGAAGGCAAGGTAATCACTCTTGCGCTACAGGAACCAGTCCAGAGAAATATTAAATAAATATTACAGTTAACATACATACATACATATATATATATATATATATATATATATATATATATATATATATATATATATATATATATATATATATATATATATATATATATATATATATATATATATATATATATATATATATATATATATATATATATATATAAATATATATATATATATATATATATATATATATATATATATATATATATATATATATATATATATATATATATATATATATATATATATATATATATATATATATATATATATATATATATATATATATATATATATATATATATATATATATATATATATATATATATATATATATATATATATATATATATATATATATATATATATATATATATATATATATATATATATATATATATATATATATATATATATATATATATATATATATATATATATATATATATATATATATATATATATATATATATATATATATATATATATATATATATATATATATATATATATATATATATATATATATATATATATATATATATATATATATATATATATATATATATATATATATATATATATATATAAATAATTATACAAATGTGATTGTAGTATAGAAGTTAATTCAGATAGCGTAAAATATTGTAGAAAGATCCATCTCCTATATGTTATTTAAAAACTATCTATATTATGTGTATAAAAAAAGCACAAAAACGCAGGTTTGCCATTTTTTCATACAAATATTCTTAAAGATATGAAACGTTTTTATACATAGATAATATTGTGTATGTATTATATATATTTGTTTATATGTATAAAAAAAAGATGCGTTACTTTGCAGAAAAATATGGAGATATTATCTTGTAGAAATAATAATTCCATAATATTTCGTTCAACGGAATGTTTCATTTCAAGTCATCGTATATGTATATAATACAGATATAAAATTCTACACACATACATATACATCCATGTCTGTTAGCTTTATCATTGAACACTGTATGGAACTAGTTATTTTTCTCCATTGCCTCACAGTCCAGTCGCTATGTATCATAAAAATGATTAAATCGCATTTATATAATGGGCCAATTTTTCATTCCAAATCGTTAGGGAGGGGTCGGTAGCTTCAATACTCACTATCGGGGTTCCGAATCTATGGCGAAGGCCATCAATTTTAATTATGAGTATTATCAACTATAATCAAATAAGACAAAAAATCAAAAATGAAATACAGTTCTCTTTTTTAGAAGGATGTTTTTAAAAACCAAAAAAAAAAATTATCTGGTCAAATTATAAGCTTAAATGATAAAAATGAGAATTATATTTTCTGGCGTTTTTCATGTGAGTGATTATAATCCAGGATTTGGACCTCACATACTAATAAAAGAGTTTCTGCTCAATAAAAAGCTTATTTTCATCTCACCAATAGTTGTCTTTAGTGAAGTTCTAGTGATTCAAGAACAATGTTTTAAAATTGGTTCCTTTATATATGGAACTTTTAAGAATTTGAGTAGTGTGGTTGTCAATAATGGGTAGAATTGGTGAATGTTACACGTATGTAAAGTGATCACTTAAACCAGCCTATGACGGTCATCAGCCCCGTAAATGCCCAGACTTCCATATTCTTCTTCATCTTTGATGAGATGTCAAAAAATAGTATACAAAGATAAACATTTGTGGTTTTATTGTAAACAAGAAAAAACTTCTCTTTTATACTGTTTTTATATGCCTAAGTGATCCGTTATCAATAAAAGGTATCAAGTAAAGAGATCAAAACCACACTCAGACTCAGTCTACGACACAGGACCAAAGCTCGACTTTTTTATCATTCTTCTTCTTCTTCTTCCTCTTCTGACACTTATTCGCACCCTATGATCCATAGGGCATTGGATCGTAATTAAGAATGGCAAAATGTTATTGCCCATGTCAGTTCTATGAAATCAAGGTGATCAAATCTGCAGATGACCTTGATCAGTTGGTCATATATTAAACACATTTTTTTTACTTTTCTAAATATTTTATTTATTACAGCAATTCAGTATGTGTAAAAAGTTAAATCTATTGTACATATTTAGAATGAAATAATGTACAATATTTGGCATAAAACATACGTATGTTTAACGCTACACAAAAAGGCGGACTCTTCACATTCACATTTACTTATCCTAAAACAGATATTCTTAAATTATAATTTAAAAACACAAATACGGGGCTGAAGGATTATCGGGGATTTTCATCTCACCAATAGATGTCTCTAGTGAAGTTCTAGTGAATCAAGAACAATGTTTCTGAATTATTTCATATACATAAATAGAACTTCCAAGAATTTGAGTAGCGTTTTTGTCAATAATGGGTAGAATTGGTGAATGTTACAAGTGTGTAAAGTGATCACTTAAACCAGCCTATGATGGTCATCAACCCCGTTAATGCCTAGACATCCATATTCTTCTTCATCTTTGATGAGATGTCAAAAAATAATGTGATAAAAATAATAACTCGTTCACCAATATAGCGACTGGACTATACAGAAGACGTCTACTATCTGCGAAGGTATAATAATGTGTGTACTAGCTGGCTGTCAGTAGATATAGCTATTATTCTCAGCCTTGTTTACGACTCACATTTGGCTGTTTGACACAATGATATATTCCTGGCTCTAACCTATTCGGTCCCGGCACAAAATGTATTTTGAAAATCCAGGTGAAGCTGAATCGACTCTTCTTCTTCTTCTTCTTCTTTTTTTGATGGCTTTTCACCCTACCTGAATCGACTCGATGTGAATTCCAAACTGTGACCCATGACAAGTTCATGCTGTCTATAATATAACAAGAGCAATTTTTTTTAATACAAAACTCGAAAAACTAAACCGTAGTTTCAATATAATTCCGAAAGGTTTTTTTTTTTTATAAATATAGATGTATGTTTATCAACATGGCTTAATTGCCTATATGATGATGTCGGTTACGACGAAACTCGGTCACTGTTTAAAGAAAAATATTTGCTGAAAAAGAATAAATAATTAATTGTTTTTAATTCTATATAATACAGGTCCACCAAGAAATATCAGTACAAAACTTTAATATGCATTTTTTTATACATTCCACTATTTATTAAAATATATTGTAATAAGTGGTTCGTTAAGTAAATTATGATTATCATTATTGTATTCAATGTATCAAAACACGCATCATAATAGATTTATTAAAATAGTGGGATTTAACGTTAAAAATTTCATTTAAAATGAATTTATTCGCCCATAATATACTAAACAACTAGCTTTAAATACGGCCATTTACCAAAATCTGCCTCTGATCATATATGTATATAATAAATAAAAAATGTTATTATAAACAATATAATTTGTAACAAACTCTTGTGTTTCAATTGAAATACAAATCATTTAAATTTCAACGAAAATTCGTCATTATAAAAGAAAACAGGTTTATCATCGTCCTTTTCTAAAGTTTAATGATTGATGGACCTTTGTTATTATTATTTTAAGTAAGGATAAACTCGAGCAGGTGAATTAAAAAAAAGACATCTGGGACTAGGAGCTGAGCTGATTAATTAATCGCAAACATTATTTATAGGCGTTGACGTAGAAAATGGAGAAAATAGTAATATGAAAACTTGGCTAATAACTAAGTACCTGGCTTGTAATAAAAAAAATTGACATTTCCATGGTTGAAATTGTAATGACGATGGGAGTTGAAAATATGCGCTGTGAAATCTTGTCTTGCAAGTATATTTTTTTGACATTCTTATTTAGAAAGGGGTTTGACATTCTTATCTAGAAAAAAATGGGATACCAAAATTAGATCCACCGCATTAATATTTTTTTTCGTCACCCTAAAAGCAAAGAAATTGAGCATGAGTGAAACCCTCGTGTAATATAAATAAGTGCATTTTATTTTATAGTTTTAAGTGCAGGAGTGATCACCTTGCCTTCATGTAAGTAACAAGATAACACTGCATCAATACAAAGCAGTGCCCTATGCACCATTGGGTGCGGATTAGGGTTAATAGAATACATAAATACAATTTATTTTAAGATTTTAAAATTAAAAATGTAATATTTTTTAATCTAAATAAAACTTATGTAAATGTCATAATAATGGATAAAATAACTCATTCATATGTCACAAACAATTGACAGATATCAAGTTTTTAAATTTAAATTTTCTTAATAAATTTTGTCAATTTTAGTTGATTTTATATTTTCATAAAAAAGAATAAATAATTTTAATTTAACTATGGATAACGTGATAAATATAATTTTACTTATTGATAATTGTAAGAAATTTATTGATTACAACCCTAGTTAAACCTGCAGTTAATTGCTTTCAATTACAGCAGATATAAAACAATATCAGAAAAAAATCATTTAAAGTCTTTTAACATATTTTATACCAGTTTGTTTGATACTTATTTCGATATAATTTTTTATAAATATTTTCTGACATATTGTAATATTATGTGTTTAATATGAAGACATGTGTAGCATGATGTATTGTATCATAGTTAAACTAGATTAAACTGTCACTCAAAATGAGTGAATAAAACTTCTCTTTCACAAGTAAAAAGCTTTTAATAATGTTAGAAAGCAGACACTAATATGAATTATAAAACTAATATGAATTACATGGAAATGAAATAACCTGAAAAAGCTCTTGGCTTTTATATATTCTGAAAGTTTTACTTTTTTAATGAGTAATATTCCGAAGTATCATTACATATTCGTGAGACATGAAATTATTTGTTTTTGCTTATTTAAATTAATAATTTTTAAAATTTAGTTTTGACTTAATTTGGGTGTGTGGAAATAGGTTATTCGAAACACAAATCATTAAAAATGAAAATAAAAGAAAAATAATATTTATTTCCTCTTTTAAAGAGACGAAAAACTAATTATTCGGATTATAACTAACCAACTAACCATCACGCCGCTTTCATGCAAGGGTAGGCAGAGCGAATAAAATGACACACCAATCTGTTTTTGAAAACAATCTTCGCCTCTTTCACATTTACGCATCTCCTCATACATACCCGTCGATTAACCCGATTTCCTACCTGACTAAACTTTCAAGTATTTGAAATATTTGATAATGCCAAGTTCTCCTTGGTCTTCCTCAGCTTATTTTACAACCACGTCCGACTCATAAATTTGCTTCAATGTTTTTTCTTCATTCGTTTCATGTTCCATCTCAATACGCCTTTATTAATTTCATCGATATTGGTTATCTCAGCCTAGCATTTTTTTCTTATATTACCATTCAAACATCTATAATACGTCGTTTTATCGCGCATTCGTCTGCGAGATTGCATTTCGACTGCATTCAATCTTTTTTCATCTTTCTTTTGCCAACTCCTTGCTTCAGTTCCATACAAGAAGTACACTGGAACAAGGACTACATTGTGCAATTCCAATTTAGCTATAACTAAGTGACCAATTAACTCTGTTTCAGAATTCTCTCTCCTTTCTGTGTCATTATCGATCTTTACATCCCTATAAATCATACTTCCCGAATATACGAAATCATCGATCTGTTCCATAATTTCCCCATTTACTTTTTTACATCCAGATCTCCATACATCATTCATTCATTTAAATCCAAAAAATAAAATGGTTCGTTGACTAATTTCAGCAAAAAAGAGTATTTTTCAAAGTATTTAAATTATTCCTGAAAACGTTTAGCCTTCTGTGAAAAAAGGTAACAGGCATTACTTCAAATTTGGAGCTCGTATCCTTTTGATATACTTGAATATGAAAGGAAAAGTAATGTATTTACTTTATTGAATTCTCTGTATAGTATACCTGTAAAATTCTCCTTACTATAAAAAGCAGCGCTGTATGTAGCGTAACTATTTTTTGTCGTTGGAGATCTGACTATGGAGTGGAAAATGTTTTTAAATAATATTTTTAGTTGAAATAGTTTGCATGTCGTATTTAAATATATAAATATTTTTCTAACATTATAATTTTAAAACAAGTTTCGTTAAATGTACCCACGGCACGGGAAAACTCAGTGATGGACATTATGGTAATTTGTTCTTTGAAATTGTGTTTATTATAAAATAAATAAATAAAAAAAAATATATTTTTGGCTTCGATTAATCGATTGTTTTATATGAAAAATATTGACGTCCGAGCCATACAGAGCTTTTGACCTGGCGTTCGCCTGGCTTAAGTGATCACTTTATTTAATATCCACAATTGTTTTAAAAATATGTTTTTTGCACAGTTGTTGGATTCCTTTCATACGAAGATAGAATTTTTAAAAATATATTCATATTAGTAGTACATATACCGTCAGTGTGAATGCTTGCCCACATATTATATTTTTAAGTCTAGCAAAAGCGTTAGTCGTCAAGTTGCTAAGTCTGCGCGGCGCACTGTCATAGTCTGTGCCCGCGATATGTACTCCAGTTTTAAGACAAGATTTTCAATATTGCTTTGAATCATGAGCATTACTTTAAATTTATTTTTAAAAATCTAACTTTCTTATGAAATAAAACAGAATGTCTAATTTATTATGCAAAATGTCCAAATTGATTTATTCAACGTCCAATTTAATTTTTAAGTATTATTTTTTGACATCTCATCAAAGATGAAGAAGAATATGGAAGTCTGGGCATTTACGGGGCTGACGACCGTCATAGGCTGGTTTAAGTGATCACTTTACACACGTGTAACATTCACCAATTCTACCCATTATTGACAACCACACCACTCAAATTCTTGGCAGTTCTGTATATATGAACCAGTTTAGAAACCTTGTTCTTGAATCACTAGAACTTCACTAGACACATCTATTGGTGAGATGTAAAGAAGCTTTTTACTAAGCAGAAACTCTTATATTAGTATGTGAGGTCCGAATCCTGGATTATAATCACCGCATGAGAAACGCCAGAAAATATCATTTTCATTTTTATTGTTTAAGCTCATAATTTTTAAGGTTTGTAAAACGAACAATTTCATGAAAAAAACCTTTGCAATAAATATAAATTCATATTGAGTATTCAAATATGAATAATGAAAACATTTTCTTTTATTATTGACAACAGACAACATTTATTTACAAAAATAGGACAAAACAAATGTACCTTGTTATTTCTAGCAGATGCCGCATTTTTTAAAGTAATCCATAAAAATATCTTGAATAAATGTAAATACATCCATTTCTTATAAACAAAACAGAGATTCTATATTGTATAAATAAATAAAAAACAAAATTCATTTTGTTATTCATGAAGCCGAAAATGATTCTTGTATGTAAATCACCGATCGTAAAATATTTTAAGATTTTTTCTCGTTGAACAGCGATGCTGGCTTTAACATAAAAGGTCTGTGCGTATTTCTTCCTTTCCATACGAGAGCTTTCGTAAAAAAATCAACGTTTCTGGTTAAAAAAGATAAAAGCTTCCGAATACGTTATGCAAGTATTACAATAACTCCGAAAACAGAAGAAATATATCATTTTTATTGCTAATGCTATTATTTAGGGGTAATGTTCGTTAATATTCCTCATATGAACATGGTTGTAGAATTTGTATAACAATGTGAAATTTTCGGAGAGTAACTGGATAAAAGAAATGAGTTATTCAAATATATTTCAACTTTTTCACTGACTTTTAAATTTTTAAATTAACTTACAACATTTTGAGTGTGTCCAAATACTTGTTCACAAATATGGATTATCTCCAATTAAAGGAGTTATTTTTCACATTATTTTTGACATTTTGACACTCTTTAAAGACGAAGAAGAATATAAAAGTTGGGGCATTTACGGGGCTGACGACCGTCATAGGCTAGTTTAAGTGATCACTCTACGCACGTGTAATATTCACCAATTCTACCCTTCATTGACAACCACACTACTCAAATTCTTGGAAGTTCTATATATATGAACCAATTTTGAAACATTGTTGTTGAATCACTAGAACTTCACTAGAGACATCTATTGGTGAGATGAAAATTCATTATTCATCATCATTCTTCTTAGAATATGGAAGTCTAAGTACTTACATTTATGTCTATTTAAAAAATTATTAATTATATTGTTTAATTTGAATTTTAAAAATATGTTTTTCATATACAACATTTTGAGTGTGTCCAAATACTTGTTCATAAAATCTGGATTTTCTCCAATTACAGGAGTTATTTTAATATAATTTTTTGACATCTCATTAAAGATGAAGCAGAATTGATCATCTCGCCATTAGCTGTCTCTTGTGAAGTTCTAGTGGTTGAAGAATAATGTTTCAAAATTGGTTTATATATTATATATAGAACTTCTTAGGATTTTGAGTAGTGTGGTTGTCAATAATAGGTAGAATTGGTAAATGTTGCACGTATGTAAAGTGATCACTTAAACCAGCCTATGACGGTCATCAGCCCCTAAATGCCCAAACTTCCATATTCTTCTTCATCTTTGATGAGATGTCAAAAAATAATATGTTTTTCATGGCCTATTCTACGTTTAATACAGTAAACTCTTGTCTTTGTGTGTGAGTCCAGAAATTCAATGCTTTATTTTTTGGGAAAATAACCGTTGGAATTCTAATTGATACTTTTAATATAATTTCCGAGAGAGCACTTAAGAAAATCATTAAGAAAATAATTAAAATGGGTATAATGATTCGTACTTTAGTAAAGTGAATATTTATCAAGGAGATACACAAGTCTTCAGAGGGCACTTGAGGAAGCTGAGTAGTTAGAATGTCCGTTTCTTAATGTCCTAATGGCGGGAAGTGCTTGGGAAAGGTGGAATTCTTTATTCGAGGACACTCTCCTGATCCTTTATGGACCCCTGGCATGTTATTAAAATATATGCTAGTTTACACTTAAACGTGGATTCTTGGTAAGTTTTTTTTTCTCTTTTGCTTTTTACCATCGCAAAACCATCCATCCGGATACTGCAAAACATCGGTAATCTTTTTGAAATTGTGATGAACGAGAATATACTTTTCGTAAAATATAAGTTATTTTAAAGGGTCTATAATTTTAAGTCGGATTTCCAAGAAATAAACAATGTTAAAATTTACAACATTTTTAGTGTGTCCAAATAGTCTTTCTTCATAAATCTGGATTATCTCCAATTGTTTTTTTTTCCAAAATTAAAAAATAATAGCATGAATGTTTACATTATTTTAATTATATGTTAAATATTTAATTAGTCATGATTACCTTTTAACAACATGTTAGAAAAGTTAGGTGAAAACCATTTATACTTACATTAAAGTCATTTGTATACAAAAGTAAATTTTCAAAGTTTAAATATAACTTGTAAGGTCAGCCCTGCGCTTCTTGTACCAGTCCAGGATAATATAAAATGAATACATTTATATTATCCACTGACACTTCGTGATGGAATTGCCTTTTAAATTTATTATTAGATTAAAACCAATATTTTTCGCTTTTCCACTTTTTTTATTTGACCAGCGACCGGGTTTCGTCGTTACCGACATCATCAGACTGGTACCGACATCACCAGTCTGATGATGTCGGTAACGACGAAACCCGGTCGCTGGTCAAATAAAAAAAGTGGAAAAGCTAAAAATATTGGTTTTAACCTAATAATAAATTAAAATGAATACGAAAGTGAAAATCACCCATATTTATTTTAATCCCCCTGAAATCGAACCCGGGACTTCCAACATGGTTGCCAAATGCGCTGACCACTACACTACGTAGGCGGACTATTCGTAATTTAGTTTTAATTTTAAAAATAATAAGAGTAGAAATATCGCCTAATAATTCAACATTTTTCTTCACAACATTTTGAGTGTGTCCAAATACTTATCTAGATAATCTCTAATTAGGGGTTATTTTATATAAACCTGTCTATTTAGGTCGTAAGCCCCGTAAATGCCCACACTTCCATATTCTTCTTCAGCTATGTTGAGATGTCAAAAAATAATATTATCTTAGGTATTTCTTGAAATAATTTAATGATATAACTAGATATTGGATTACGCAAGAAGTATCGATATTCTCCAATACAAACACGAAGTACTGACCCCACACCGCGTTATATGATAAATAGGGATTGTTGAGCAAATTGGAAACCCAACACAAGTTTCTAGGATTCATTGACTTTAAATTGGTTTTGTCTAGAGAACAACTAGCCTTTGTGTTTTTCTTAGACTATATAAATAAACTTGAACTTAGATAACCGAAAAATAATTGCTTATTAAGTATTATTTATCTATTATCATAGTACAGAATATATCGCTCACTCCTTTCAAGAACGTCATAAAAAAATATAAAAGATTTTCAGGAGATTGTTTATAAAGTTTAAGAATATAATAAAATGTTTTAAAAATAAATATCAAGCCACTTAATGAACTTTTTACTGTGCAACAGATCTTTTAAGGTAAAACCTGAGGGTTTTTTCTCCATTTGAAAAATATTTCTTCGCCTTCGTAGTGTAATGGTCAGCATGCTCGGCTACCGTTCTGGAGGTCCCGGGTTCGATTCCCAGGGAAGGGTTAAATAAATATTAGTGATTTTTTTATTCTAATATTTATTCAATATTATCCTGGACTGGTAACTGAAGTGGAGGACTGATCACCTTTCCTTCATGTGTTA
The DNA here is from genome assembly GCF_059751285.1 of Brachycentrus maculatus. Taxonomy (NCBI): domain Eukaryota; kingdom Metazoa; phylum Arthropoda; class Insecta; order Trichoptera; family Brachycentridae; genus Brachycentrus; species Brachycentrus maculatus. The sequence goes on along the minus strand of NW_028281032.1, from coordinate 98,523 downwards.
ACGATCAAGATAACACTGCGTTTATATGATGCAGTGCCCTATGCACCATTGGGGTGCGGGTAAGGGTTTGATTGATTGATATTTACATTGGCGGGATAGTCGTAAGTAGCAAGATCTTTTCAATTACCATTTATCTTGACATCTTTTTATTCATTTATTCATTGATTTGGCGTTTAATTTGTAGAACTCATGGAATTTAATTTATGAATTAATTGTTTAATCAAAAACAGATTTATTGAGTCAACTAAGTTGTATTATATTAAAAATTAAGGTGTCATTATATTTGCGAGTACTGTATGTATGTATTTAAATCCATACCCAATATAAGATACAGCACAAAAAAAAAAGAATTTTGTCACTAAAGGAATATTTATATACGAGTTTAATTTAAAAAAACTCTTATAAGATTACTATTAAGTTTAATAATGAAAATTCGACTGGTTTTCAGAACCACAGATATTCTTGAAGCTAAATAGTGGTATATTACAAATGTTTAATTACATTTATATTGCAATATTGAAATCATTTTGTTATTGTACAAAGTCAATACCAAATCAACAATTAACACTACTAAAGGTATACCCGTATGAATGACACGTTTATTCCGTTGATCACAAGTTGACGATCGCTTAAATATGAGTATTCAGTTGAAAATAACCATTATCGCGCTCCCATAAAAATATTACTGGATTTAAACCGGAGCATTCAACCTCCCTTTAGTAACACTAGTACCTACTAAGCTGTCTAAACGTGCTATAATATGTAAAGGTGCTGTTCAGAGTACGAGGGAACCATGGCCATAAGAGCTACGGAAGAGATATTCAGCATTAAGGTAATCATGTATAACGGACTTGGAATATGGTGCCTGACGCAAAATGGCGGGCATAAACTACGTAATTTGAACGGAAAATAGTTTGAAAGATATTAAAAAGAACATATCTATGCCGGAAAATGAAATGTAAGTAAGAAAAAAGAATCATATGCTCGAAAATATAGTAATATTGAGAATAAAACTTTAGTAAGATCAGGGTGAGGTGTGTAGGTTATAAAAATAACATCTTTCTTCTTCTTCTTCTTCCTTAATCCTTTTACACGCTAAATGGTGCATATAACAATGCATCGCAAAGAAGCAGTGTCACATTGGTCTTTGACTACATGATGGGTACTTGGCTACATGTCCCGGGTTATTAAATACATGTAATTTTAAATAAAAATTAAAAATATTTTCACAATTTACATTGAATCCCTTGCATCAACATCACACATACTCGCACACACACATACACACACGCACACATATACATACACAAATAAATTTCTTCGGTAGGTACTAAAATCTAGAGCGTTTTCAAAAACCTGTCATTATGTGGTAACTTTTTTATACACTATGTAACATTCACTATTTGGTCTTGATTAAACAAACATTTGTATAACCTTGATTTTGAAGTATTCATACAAGCATATTTTTCGTGACAAAAAACATATTCGAATTCATGCATCCATATTAAAAATTTGTGTGCAACAAAAAAGCAAAAATAAATGCATTGAAAATTGTTAATTATATGAAGGAAAAGAAGCGAGGTTACTTAGCTTTATTCGTACAAGCTTAGTAAGCACTATATGGTACAGTACAAGAGTCACATACACCATTGGCATTGTTGCGCAAAGTGTGTGCCGTGGTGCTTAGTTGGTGTGCCGCGGAAAAAGTCTAGTTTTGTGAAAATAACACGATTGCTCAAAGTTAAATTGCCTGTGCTCAGTTAAGTAGGCTCACATTTCGCATTAAGCATAATATGTTGAATATATAACCATAATATGGTAAATACACACAACAGAAATTTCTTAATTTAGTAGGTGTACCTTGAATTGAGAAAGTTTGCGGAACACTGACATATCGTAGTCATACAGGAGAAAGTGACCAAGTGCATTGTTTTACAAAAACGTGATCATTGACTATTTGATATCTTACTAGCTTAATATTGCCCTGAAAAAATCACGAAGGATTTTAAACTTGGAAGTATAATATAGTGACTAGTTAAAAACGACTAACTGCATTGGTGTTTATTTTCTTGCCAAGCAAAAGTGACTTAAATGGCCCTCCTGAACATTTTACGTTTTGGTAGTTGGCCACCTTTTCCTGTAGGACTACGATATACGTACTTTAAATAATAATTCTGTATTTTAGTCATTTTCGATAAAAAGTGGAGTTATACCATATATTTTTAACTGCAAACGTAGTGCAGTGTGTTATTGTTTGGCCCGTGAGTAAAAATTATTACTTTGGCGTAATTTCACTGCACCCTCACTGCAATATGCAAGCCTCCCGTAATGGAGAAAAAAACTTTTACGTTTATGTAAGGTTTTTCTTCTATTCACAAATTACGGTGCCTTCACGTTAGAAGGTTGAAGTTGACGTATTCATTAAAATGTTTTCATTTTAACAGTTATAAAAACCGTTTACTTACGAAACTTATACAATTTCGACTAGTAAAATTATACTAACTTTATAATAGTTTTAACTACTTACTTAAAATTTTCAAGGGGTTTTAAGATTAAATACAAAGTTTCTTAATTAATCTTTAAGATAAAAATATTTGTTTTTCTCTTTGGCGCACATTACCTTTAATAAACTTTTTCAAGATTAAACGTAAATTTTACCCTTCACCAAATTTGCTTGGTTAAAATTAATGAATATGTTACAAAATAATATTTTTTTTATATTTTGCTGAATATATAATATTTTAATTTAAATAAATACATCGTTTATAAAAAAAAACCAATTTTTTGAGACAGTAACTAACTTTTATAAATGAATTCTACTTACTTCTTATTAACATAGGTCATACACTTAATTCAATTGTGAGCTCCCTTATTAATTTGTAACATGAAAATATTTATTTGTAATACTTGGCACACAATTTTATAACAATTTTTGAAGAATAACGTAAACATTGCTATTTTCACCATTTCTTTTATAAAAATTAGTGAACACATGACAAAATATTATCGTTCTCTGAATAAATCATATTTTAATTTAAATTAAAAAATTAAGCAATTTTATAAGACCACTTTTTGAGTTCATTAATGTAAATACGACTAGTTTCGAGATCTACGGATGTAGGGAAATTTACAGGTTTAAATATTTCATTGCTGATTCAAGTGATTCATCATTTTTAACCATTTACTTTTGCATTCACGATAACATAAATAACTCGGTAATTTCAATTCGTATAAACTGACGCATACAGTTAAAAATCGCAAAAAATAACGTTAAAAAAACAAGAACGAAATTCATTTCATTTCATCCATTGAGAAAGTATATGTTTTTTTAGATGAGTATCTTACCTTTGACAAATAAACCTTTTAAAACCTTATTTTTTATTTAGTTCCTTTTCTTTACAAATTATTTGAAAGGTACTTCCATTTCAACTAGATAATGCAGTATGTCCCAAAATTCATCACCCCATCAGTTTTGATTTCTAATTTATATAATAATAATAAAAATAAAACCCTTATCCGCACCCCAATGGTGCATAGGACACTTTTTCATATGAACGCACTGTTATCTTGATCGTTTCATCTTATCTTGACCGGTCCAGGGTTATATTGAATAAATATTACAGGGGGGGTCAAATAAATTAAAAAATCACTTTAATTTATTTGACCCCCCCTGGGAATCGAACCCAGGACCTCCAGAACGGTAGCCGAGCGTGCTGACTATTACACTATTTAATTATTAATATATAATTAGGCGGACAATAAACAATATATAGTTAATTAATTATTTAACATATAAATATATATATATATATATATATATATATATATATATATATATATATATATATATATATATATATATATATATATATATATATATATATATATATATATATATATATATAACTACTACTACTACTACTACTACCATCACGCCGTTTCCCCGCAGGGGTAGGCAGAGAGGATGGAACGCCACACTCTTCTATCCTGACATACACTCCTAGCCTCCTTCACATCCATACATCTAGTCATACATGCCCTCCGATTACGCAGACTTTTGACACCGCCAGATTTTAGGTTCTGATTAATCTGATCGTGCCAAGTCTTTTTCGGTCGTCCACGTTCTGTTTTCCCTCTCACATTCGCCACATATATTTTCTTAGTCATTCTCTCGCTATCCATTCGCTCCACATGTCCATACCACCGCAAAGAGCTCTTTCTAATCTTTTCAATTATTCCTCGTTCAGCCTTACATTCCTTTCTTATATAGTCGTTTTTAATTCTGTCATACAATGATTTTCCACACATTCGTCTGAGGGAGCGCATTTCAACAGCATTCACTCTGCTTTCATCCTTCCTTTGCCAGTTCCATGTTTCGCTTCCATACATATATATATATATATATATATATATATATATATATATATATATATATATATATATATATATATATATATATATATATATATATATATATATATATATATATATATATATATATATATATATATATATATATATATATATATATATATATATATATATATATATATATATATATATATATATATATATATATATATATATATATATATATATATATATATATATATATATACATATATATATATATATATATATATATATATATATATATATATATATATATATATATATATATATATATATATATATATATATATATATATATATATATATATATATATATATATACATATATACATGTTAACTAAGAAGTTGTTAAAATATTGTGATAAAAATAAATTTACTTCCAAAAAGGTGCTATGTATGAATGTATTTTCATACCCTTAACCGTTCACCAATGAAGTACTATAAAATAAAAAAAAATAAAAAAACTTTTCTTTCATAAATTCTATCAGGGTTGCAACAACGTTAATAATATCTATATAGGTGCTAGTATTTAAATTAATAATAAAATCGTCCTAGAACAGCCTCGACAGCAATATTAAAAATATAAATACATCCAAATTACCAGGAAATATTAAAAAAACCACCAACACTTGTTTTGAAAATTACTTGTCCATTTCATCTAACATTTTTTTTCAAATATTTGACACATTTAAAAAATGTTATTTTATGTCTGTATTTTATCATCAATGATAAAATTGTTTCTTAAAATTACTCCATCTAAATTTAAATGTTACATAACACATGTGTAAAAAACCTTGGTACAAATTAAAAACAACTTTCTTAAACCCCTTGAAATTAGATAAATTGACTAATATGGTTGCCAATCACGAGTATGGGGTATAAGCTTAAAAAAACTGTACATAATGTTTTTTAGGCAACTTCTAGTATGTAAAATAATTTGCGAAGAATCTTACACACATTTAAATAAGGACCTATACATATATATATATATATATATATATATATATATATATATATATATATATATATACATATATATATATTTATAACATGTTGACATCTCATCAAAGATGAAGAATATGGGAGTCTGAGCATTAACGGGGACGGCGACCGTCATAGGTTGGTCAGGGTGATCACTTTACACACGTGTAACATTTACCAAACACGTGTAACATTTACCAATTCTCCCCATTATTGAACACTGCTCAAATTCTTGAAAGTTCTATATATTTGAACCAATTTTGAAACATTGTTCTTGAATCACAAAACTTCACTAGAGACATCTATTGGTGAGATGAAAAGAAGCTTTTTTTGAGCAGAAACTCTTTGTTCTTTGATGAGATGTCAAAAATAATAATACGAAAAATAACTTCTTTTATTGGAGATAATCCAGATTTGTGAACAAGTATTTGGACCCAATCAAAATGTTATATTTAAAACTGAGATAAAAAATGTGCTTTAAACGCCATTCCGAAAATATTCTTAATTGTTTTGAGGATTTGAAAAAAAAACGCATCAGCAGGGGAGCACTACTTCAAACGTGATGAAATAGATTTAGAAGAATAATTAAATATTTTTAAAGCAATAAACAGTTACATAAAATGTTTTGATTACGATAATATAAATAAAATAAATGATATAAATAAGTACATTTATTAAATAAAGCATGATGACTTCTGGAACAACCTTCATACAAGTAAATGTATTACTATGGTATGAGGCCCTTCCATATGAAGATTAAACTAACAAAGCAAACATTCCCCTACAAAGCTACAGAGGCCGTAATATCTCCATAAGGTTTCTGCTCGAATCCCTTTTCTACCTTTATTAAATGAGACCGGACCTCCATACTGGCCATTTGTACCTTATATGTAACATTATTATAATGCGATAATATTATACGAGGATTCTCATTCATGATTTCGCAACATTATACGAATAACGGCGGAAATTATTAAGGCAGATTTACTGTTATTAAATATTAGTTGAAACTTGAATGTACCATATATGAATGAGCCGGTAATGAATTATCATGACAATACATACGTTAACTAACATAAATATTTTTTATATTTATTAAAAATATTTATTTAATAATATTAAATATTTATTTATTTAAATTTAAAATATTTAGTATATTTTTTTAAGGTCAGGAGTCATAATAATCGTCGAGTATGTATGGGGAGATGCATGAATGTAGAAGAGGCGAAGAATGTTTGCAAAGACAGAGTAGTATGGCGTTCGATTCTCTCTGCCTAGCCCTGCGGGGAAGCGGTGTGATGGTTAGTTAGTTTTTTAGTTTTATTTAAAGTATTTAGTTCTTTACGTATGGTATGGTATGGGCATGTGGAGCGCATGGATAACGAGAGAATGACTAAGAAAATATATGTGGCGAACGTGAGAGAGAAAACAGAACGAGGACAGCTGAAAAAGACTTGGCACGATCAGATCAATCAGAACCTAAAAACTGGCGGTGTCAAAAGTCTGCGTAATCGGAGGGCATGTATGACTAGATGTATGGATGTGAAGGGGGCGAGGAGTGTATGTCAGGACAGACAAGAGTGGCGTTCCATCCTTTCTGTCTACCCCTGCGGGGAATCGGCGTGATGGTAGTAGTAGTAGTAAAATATTTAGAAAAAATATTACAATAGGGTACTATCACACGGGAGGAATATCTAATTCAATATACTCAACCTATAAAGGATTGTGTAAGACTCGTTTTATATTTATAACAGCCGATATAATCAATATTTTCATTCATCATTTTCTTTTTGCAAAATTCGCCTTCGTAAAAACGTTGTTTTAGTAAGTTGGTAACGGAAGACGTCACAGAAACGATCCACACTACTACTATTACAGCTCTTTAAAGCAGATACATAAAAAGATACGCCCCAAAACACACCCGATGACTTCCAAAAATTCGAAAAGTATATAAAGTGCTCACTTAACTAGCCTATGAGAGGTCATAAGCCCTGTAAAAACTCAGGCTAACATTCAATTACTTATGTTTGTTAAAATGTAAAAAAAAACGTAAAAATATATTTTGACTGAAGCTCCTGAAATATACTGAAATTTAATTCTTCAAAATTCTGGGTATTTTATTTTATTTTTTAATGTTTTATTATTTTAAATGTCCGCGAATTTATTATATTTGCGTGTTTTGTTCACTAAATGAGTTTTCTATTGTTGGGGGTTGTTTTGTCAGATCCGTATTAATGTAAAATGGAAAATTGCGAGAGAGACCTCACGGGGTGTAGCGATAATGGAAAACAGATGATGTCAGTCCTTGAATGAATATCCCAGAATCTGAGCCGACTAATAAAAAACGTTCATTGAAATTCAGGTACGTAAAAATATAATTATTCAAGTATATCATCCCCCGCTTTGCGGAAACTGATTTACCGAAATCTCGCATGAGCGGCGCTCCGAATTTACGGCGGTGAATTTAATAAACGGAATATTTTAAATTTAATGTATAGGCATGTGACAACAAGGTCTGAAAAGATATAACGTATAATGGATGTAAGGAAAGTTGACTATTTATTATTAAAATATAGGAAAAACATCGCATACATTCAATATCAGAGTTTTAAAAAAATCTAAGGTGCCTTTATAATGATAATTTTTCGGAATTTGATAATTACCTTTTATCTGAAAACCATAAATGTAATAAATCAATAGGTTTAAAAATTTCACTTGTAAATAAAACTGGTATTTATTTAGATAATCTAGAAAAATTAAAAATAAGTAAGGCAATCAATAAAGACTTACTTATAATAAATGACCAACTAAATTTATCTTCGAGTCCAATTTTGAAAATATTCCCATTGTGATTCATTTGTCCTCTTAATCTTTTTCAAAAATATTTTTTTTATACAATTTTAAATCGTGATAAATTTTATCTAAATGAACTGATAATGGAATAATTTTCAAAACCGATGGTCACAAGTAAGTGTTTATAAAAGTGGTATAAGACAAAGTAAACAATGGATGAAGAAGAAGAGTGTTTTATTACCATACCGTAATGTTATCAATGCCTTTAATGTACTAAATGTGTTTATTATTTATTTGTTTTAAGGTACATAAGTCACACATATAAAATTTTGAGTATGTCCAAATGCTTGTTAAAAAATCTGGATTATCTCCAATTACAAGAGTTAATTTTTAAATTGTTTTTTGACATCTCATTATTAGTGAAGAAAAATATGGAAGTCTGGGCATTTGAAGAGGCTTACGTTCCAAGAATTTGAGTAGTGTGGTTGTCAATCATGGGTAATACCCAGACCAATTGAAAATATATCTTTCATGAATTTATTTTGAAATTGGCGAGAATCGAACCCACGACGACAGCCCCGCAGTCGACCATCTACCCAACTACGCCACGGGGCCTGTCAAAAGTTTGTTTGAAAAAGGTTCTATCACCAAAACAGTTTGAGAGCCACTGCTCTGCGGTTTACCCTTTTGATATTATATCATCAAACAGTTGATCATTGATCAGTTAAATAGGGTGTCATAATTAAAGAATCTATATGCTTAGTAGTCTACAGTAATTTCCCACCCACCTGTTTTAGGGTGAGACTTCCCCCAATGCCTTCGTTTAAATAATAATCGTGAAAGAAATGCGTTAAATTCGAGTAAAATTATTTTTTGTTGTTGGTTATATTTAATACAGGGTTATTATGCCAGCATTTTAACATCTGTTTTTAAAAATAACTATGAAGGTAATTAAATGGTTTTAATCTTAAAATGTGCAGTACATATTTTTTTCTGTACTTTATTATATTTTTATGTGTCCATATCAAGTCAAGTTTGTAGTCAATTTGTTACTGCGTACGTACCTATAATCATTTCAGGAGTTACTGTAAAGATAGTGTCGAAAATTTGCTTCCGCAGGCATTTCACAAAAACGGAAGTATAAATCGATGAATTGTAACGAAATTTCAATAAGCATATAACATATAATTACAATTGACAAATTAAAACTGACAATTGAAATTTAATAAAACAAAAACTTCTTTTATACATTTTTTCCTATTTTTATTTGTTTGACCATTGACAGGTTTTCGTCGTAGCCAACATAATCAAGTTGATCTAGTCACCAGTCTGATAATGTCAGTACGACAAAACCCGGTCACTGGTCAAATAAAATAAACATAAATTTGAACACACTCGAAATGTTGTATTAACGACATATTGAAATTTTTTCTAACATCTCTGCATAGATGAAGAAGAATATGCAAGTCTGGGCATTTACAGGGTTTACGACCGTCATAGGCTGGTTAAAGCGATCATTTCACACACGTGTAACATTCACCAATTCTACCCATGATTGACAACCTCCCTACTAAAATAATTGAAACTTCTAGATATATTGATCAAACTTGTAACACAGTATACGCGAGTTCACAAAAGCCATCTATGGTGGGATAAGAAAGCTTTTGTTAAGCACAGACTCTTTCCATTTGTATGTGTGGTCCGAATCCTAGATTATATTTAAATACATGAAAAACGCTTGAAAACATAAATTTAAATTTATTTTAGCCTATAATTGGACCAGATAATTTATGTACAACATTTCGAGTGTATCCAAATACTTCTGAACAAGTATTTGAACACATTCAAAATGTTGTAAATATATTTATAAACTTTTATCTTTCTTAAGTTGGGGTACATATTATATTTGAACACATTTTTAAATGTTTCTTAAATCCGATCAATTCTGTATTTTATCGTCCTGAAACTAATTTCGGCTCATCTTAAAATTTAATGTGGAAACATTATAATTTTAAACGTAGTAATTAGGAAAACTAAGGATCTCATTTTGTTCATAAAATTCAAAGTAATCTCAGATTTCTGGGATAATAAATGAACTATAAAACTGATTATAACGAGATTTTTTCTCCTTAATATTCTTAATATAATCTACTTCTTCACAACCCAAATGCATTTTAAAACTTTATACAGGCGGACCTCATCTTTTGCACATTCGACTTTCGCAAAATTTGCTTTTTCGCACATTAAAAAAAACGTTTTTATTTGGCAATAATGCAAAAATGTTTTGTTTCCGTGCAGTTGTTTTCTTTTCACAATATGAAATGCATATGAACCAGGTTCGTACTGTGAAAATTGTTATATACGTACTGAATTAAATGTGATCCCAATGGAGAACGCATATCTCAAGTGCGTAGGGCGATCCGTAATAGTACCTACTTCATGTTACTTACAGAATTCTCCATGAAGAAAATAATAAAAAGGAGTAAAACACAACTCTTGACAAGTTTATTAAATAAATGCATTTTTTATTCAATATGTACTTAGTAATTTTTTATAAAAACAAATATTAAAGTAAAATTTTTGGTGTTTTTTTTTAATCCCTCTTCTTTCGAACATTTAACTTTCGCACGTTTTCAGGAACCAATCATGTGCGAAAGTTGATGTACAGAGTTTAAAAAAAATTATTGAAGTTAAAATAAATCATCGGATTTTGTAAATAATACACTTCACCCGAAAAGTAATCAGTTTCTCGAAATTGCGCTATTCAATGTTGGTATCAAATGTCAGAGATAAACTATAAAGACATTGGAAGATGTATTACTTACATAAAAATCTTGGCAAGCGTTGTACCGAAAAAAAATGTTGGTTTTGGATTTGCTGAATATGGCAAAATACGAAGGAAATATAAATTTAAAAATATATATATTTAAGTCTAATTCTAAATAGTTCTTCAAAATATGACTACTAACTTACTTAATATCACCCTGTTTCTCTGCAAGGGTAGGCAGATATAACGCAACACACTAAGCATACGTCTTAATTAATATTATTAGGAATTAATACTCGAATCTAAATTACTCACATTTACACTTGGGTCTGTTTTTATAGGAATCTTTTTTATGCGATTTTGAAGTTATGCGATTTTTTACATGTAATGGAATCTATCCCTTATGTTTGTATGCAGTTCACGTTTTTTTATGCGAATTCACATACAAAAAATCTAAAGTTTAGACTTGTGCAGGTTACAACCGTTAAAGTGTGATTGTGTCACTGGCACAAAGTTAAGCTCGAATCTTACATCGATTTCAAGAGATGCTTTATTGAAAAAAAACAGAAAAGTACTCGTAGTTTGGATCAAAGATTTATCTCAAAAACGATTTCCCATATGTGGATATTTAATTAAGGAAAAAAAACTCCTGTTTTTATTTTAATGATTTTTATTAACTTTTTTTATGCGACTTTTGGTACATTCTGTCATTTTGATTTGTAGTTATGCGGTTTTAAAAAAAATGGTACCCATTCCCCAATTTTGTATTTACTTGAAGTTTTTTTGATGCGAATTTTTGTTATGCGACTCCCCTTGGAACGTATCTATCGCATTCACAGAGACCCAAGTGTACCCGTATACTATAAAAAATAATAATTTTAACATAATCCAACCTTGCTTATCATAACAAAATCTAAACTGACCTAATATTTTAACCCTTTATGGACCCAATCTTAAAAAAATATTGAAAAGGCGATGCGGTGATAGTTTCAACTTTTAGTATATGAAGGAAAAATACGAGTCCTGCGTTCTTGATTTCTGAAATTTAGATTGGAAAATATTTTGTCATAATATCACTATGAAAAAAAAAAAAATTGTTTTAAACGATTTTTTAGTATTATTTATTTTTGAACCAATAACTTTGCGATTTTCCGTTTGACAATTTAAATATTACTTTGTTTTAAAATCACTATAAAGTGTGTAAAATCGCAATAAAATGTAAAGTGATTTAAGAACAAAGTTGTATTTTATTTATAGATTTTTTAAATTTTAAATTTTATTTTTAATTTAATATTAGACGTTTATTATTAAATATTCTGTGCGATTAACAACCATGAACTGTTCACTATCTATGCATTTCTATAAGATAACGTACGCTACATTACCATGTGGATGAGTACAAGATATATACTTCATTTCAATATTCTCTCACAACAGAGAAAGAGAATCTCATCTTCAACATTAAGAGAATTCAACATCACACCCAATCATTCACTTTTTCTTCTGATCTTTATTCTAGAAAAGAGCTCATAATCTCTTAAATGATAGAGTTAAACGCATTGAAATAAAGACTTTCATAATTAGTTTTTTTTTTTAAATATTTTCTTTAATTATTTTGTTTTTGAATAAAAACAACTTGACAGTGGCAGAAACGTTATTTAACTGGGTGACTACAAAAAAAACAACCAACGTAAATGAAAATAAAGGGATAACCGAGTAGGTGTCATATTTTAAACCTTCAGAAACCATGAAAAAGCCCTTTCAGCGAACCCTGTACCCATTACAGCCATATATTTTTTATATTCCTTTTTTGAATAGAGAAGAATTTTCCTATGGAAATTTATACCCTTCAACCTTCAGATATTATGGAAATGAAATGATATACCAAAAAACATCTCCTTAACTTATTTTTTTACTGATTTCCATAAAACCCCGTTAGCCTATCTGATAAAAAATATGTGGCAGCATCAAAAAAAGTATAAGTAATTGATAAAACTGCGTTTGGCATACGCTTAGCATAATAATGTCCTCCAAGTGTGCCACTCGAGAGAGTACAATGTTGGCACAAAGGTCAGGAGTAATCTGCGGGGGCACAAAATAAGTAAAGAATGGAGGATTGTCTCCTTGTTCGTGTTCCGCCCCCTTGTAACTAACTGATCCTTCTTACTGAGGGTCGAGTGGACCATTCACGTGGGGTGAGTCACTTTGCGGAAGCGCTCTTTTTCATAATATGACGAATTGAAATTAAGGGTTCGTTGAAATGATCAAGAGCGCTTTTGAAAAAATAATTTGAATTTAATTTATATATTTTTACATTAGTAAGTTACTCTTGTGAAAGCCATTCCTAACACTGGAGTAATTTAAAAAATCAAACCCTTACCCGCACCCCAATGGTGCAAAGGGCACTGCATCATATAAATGCAGTGTTATCTTGTTCGTTAACACGTTGAAGAAAAGGTGATCAGCCCTCCACTTCAGGTACCAGTCCAGGGTAATATTGAATAAATATTTGAGTGAAAAAATCACCTATATTTATTTGATCCCCCCCCCTGGGAATCGAACCCGGGACCTCTAGAACGGTAGCCGAGCGTTCTGACCATTACACTACGGAGGCGGACAAAAGGCGGACAAACGTCGGAGGAGTTATTTCAGTACCAGTATTTTTTAGACAAGTTATTATTCATAATATTTTCAGTAAGTCTACTATTTTTTTAAATTGATTCGGCAGTCAATCTGCGATAATATCTATCAATTTTAATGTTTGTTTAACTTGGTAAATACCAATATTTCTTAAAATCTATTGTGTCACGTGTTTCGATCCATATCTCATCATTTTCAATTACCGTGTTAGTACGGTGTTTGAAAATGACGCTGAATGCATACAAACACGTGTCAATTTTTTTTTTAACAAAAAGTGCTACTTACCAAGTATGACTTAAATTCAAATTATTTTGTAACATATCAATTTAAATGACGAAGTATATGGAAGTCTGGGCATTTACGGGGCTTACGACCGTCAAAGACTGGTTTACGTGATCACTTTACACAAGTGTAACATTCACCAATTCTCCCATGATTGACAACTGATTGAAACTACGCTAGTGAATTTTTTTAAACTAAAATTCTTGAAAATATAAGAATCACCAGAATTTTCACTAAAGATATCTATCTATTGGTAAAATGAAGAACCTTTATTTTTAATTTTTTTTATCTCACCAATAGATGTCTCTGGTTAATATTTTAGTGATTCTTGAACAATGTTTCGGAATTGAATCATGTATATAGAGCTGTCAAAAAATAAGATGAAAAATAACTCGTATAATTGGAGATAATCCAGATTTATGAACAAGTCTGGACACACTCAAAATGTTAAAGTGAAATAATTTTTTTTCCTTTAATAATATTGGATTTGTTCCACTTTGGGATGATTTTTATCAAGATCTTTTATATTGATATCTCAGCAAAGATGCAAAAGTCTATTGGGTTGGGATTCTGGACTGTTAAGTCTACCCATTTATCCTTGAAGATCCTTATGTAGCAGTAATTTGGTCAGTAAAGTGGGGTTAGGTCAGTCGGAGTCTGATACGTGCAGTCTGATATTCAATATTATTTGTAACATAGTAAAACGTATTTTGTTACAATAGGGTCAGGAAACATTTACTAGGAATTAGAATTTTGTATTTCGCTACTGGTATTAGTAATACTAAACGATATACAGTTACTTAGTTTGAGAATTTGATATAATGGCTTTTCACCCATCTTGGGTGTTATAGCCAGTGTCGAGTTATTTTTTATTTGCACTTTTTATATTTGACTTTCAAGTGTTAGTATTCCTGTTACTGGGGTTAGTTTTATTAGTAATTTTAGTTTAATTAGTGAGTTATCATACACCTTTACAAATTTATACAATTAATTTTAAGATATTTAGAAAATTATTTTATGTACAAGTTTGTTAGGGGAGGTTAAAAAGATTCAACATTTTGAGTGTGTCCAAATACTTGCTCACAAAATCTGGATTATCTCCAATTACAGGAGTTATTTTCATATTATTTTTTGACATCTCATCAAAGATGAAGAAAAATATGGAAGTCTGGGCATTTACGGGGCTGACGACCATCATAGTCTGGTTTAAGTGATCACTTTACACACGTGTAACATTCACCAATTCTTCCCATTATTGACATTCTTTACATCTCACCAATAGATGTCTCTAGTGAAGTTCTAGTGATTCAAGAACAAGGTTCCTAAATTCGTTCATATATATGGAACTTCCAAGATTTTGAGTAGTGTGGTAGTCAATAATGGGTAGAATTGGTGAATGTTACACGTGTGTAAAGTGATCACTTAAGCCAGCCTATGACGGTCGTCAGCCCCGTAAATGCCCAGACTTCCATATTCTTCTTCATCTTTGATGAGATGTCAAAAAATAATATGAGGTTAATAAGGTTAAGGTGTTAGTGGGAAATGGATCGTTTATGCCGGAGAGGTCTGAATGGAAGCTGGGGTAGCCGTCATTCAACGGACACCTAAAGAACATGTGATCTAGATCCTCCTCTTCAAGACAACATTCACACATGACAGTATCCCGGACATGTATTCTAAACAAGTGAGCACTGCAACAGCAGTGGCTTAATCGCATTCTGCCTATAGATGTTGTCTCGAACTTGTTTAGAGTTATACGGGAGAACCAGGGTTTCTCCGTTACTAAAGGAGATATATAATATAGATTTTCAACATTCATATGGGCAGTGGTATCCCAATATTATAAGGGAATTTAATTTAATTTTAAAATAACTGTTGTCAATATTTATTTACATAAACATATTTACCCATTTAAACCATTTAAATTTACACACTTGTTTTTTAACACTTGAGTGAAAAAACAAGTGTATTTTAACGACTAGTTTTGGAAGCTACCATCTACGGGTTTGAATATACAAAGAGTTTTTATTCCAAGCTCTATGGAAATCTTTAAAGTTATTTTAAGAAGTTATTAAAAATGGATATGAGCGTTGTGGGTGTTTAAATTTAAAACTTGTGCCTACTTTGGTTTGAACATATAAAAAAAATCTATATACGAAACTTACGAAAAATACGTTATTCTTTTATTGGATATCAACTTTGAAACGCTAAAAAGGCCCACAAGTAAAATGAAAAATAACAAAGTCATGTATAAAAATAAAGTGTATATATGCGTTGTCTAAGTTTTTTTTATTCCTGGTATAAAATGGTAAGATTCTAAGACATTTTTTTAAACAAATGAATACTTAAAAGTTGTCTTATTAATAAATAAATTATTCGAGTTAATTCTTACTATATATAAATTTAGAGACGACTTTGTTTACATTTAACACTCTTTTTATATGCAATATATGAAGACAGTACCCCAAGGATGCATACATGTTCATACAATGGCAATTTTGTATTGTGAAACTTTGTTTTAAGTGAATTTTATGTGAACATAATATTTTTTTAAAGTCTTTAAAAGTAAATATATTTATCAGGTAGTTTTAACACGTATGACTTTTATCACCAGCTTTAAAACAAGAAACTTTTGGAACTTAACACCACTTTTTCTTAAAGAAAGCACAGTTTTCTTTAAAAAAAAAAATTAAAATATGGATAATTAGGTTTTCTATATAATATATGGTAAAGCATACAGTGGTCTTTCATATTTAAATGATTCATTCGATGTGGTTATATTGGAGGTTGTTGTGTTGATATATCTATTGAAATTAAATAAAACACTTTGTTTTATTTAGCTGCTTAGCTACTCAGCATGGATGAAGTACAATATGGAAGTCTGGGCATTTACAGAGCTTACGGCCGTCAAAGGCTGATTCATGTGATTATTTTACACACGTATAACATTCCAACTAACCAACTCTACCTATGATTGACAACCACACTACTCAAATTCTTGGAACTTCTATATATATGGTTCAAATTCGAAACATAGTGCATGAATCACTAGAATTTCACCAGCCTATGATAGTTGTAAGCTTCGTAAATGCCTAGACTTCCATATTTTTCTTCATCTATGTTGAGATGTCAAAAATTATGAAAAAAATAACTCCTAATTGGAGATAATTCATATTTGTGAACAAGTATTTGGACACACTCAAAATATTGTAAGTCAATTTTAAATAATTTACTGAAATTTCAGTTTTAACAATAAAGACTAGGAAATTAAAAAAATATATATCTACTGCAAGTAACCAAATGATGACGGAGCTAAATTTGTCTGGATATGTAAAAAGGGCTATTATTCACATATATTTTTGTTTCTTCGAAAAAATATTGTGTTTTACTTAATATAAATATATCACGGGGTTTAAAGGTCAGTGCTCACGAAATTGTTTAAAACTCCCTTCTTTATTGCTTTTTTTCAATTTAATAAGCTTTCACCCGCAGACCGAACTTTTTTGTTGTAGATGTGTTTATAAAAGATAGAATTACTCTTCTGGTAAGAAAAAGGAGAGAAAGATACTAGATGAACCACGAAAATCTATTTCGAAACCCTTAATAGCCATTCTGTTACCACTATATACTTTATTTAATTTAGAGTTTGGCGCCGAACCTTAAAAAGTTTACATCTAGAACGAAATTTAATCCCTTAACTAGCCAGAGGGGATTTTACCGGGGAGCACAGAATTCACCCT
Source organism: Brachycentrus maculatus (assembly GCF_059751285.1). NCBI lineage: Eukaryota > Metazoa > Arthropoda > Insecta > Trichoptera > Brachycentridae > Brachycentrus > Brachycentrus maculatus. The sequence goes on along the minus strand of NW_028281032.1, from coordinate 80,907 downwards.
AACGCCGATCAGTGAGGAAATAATGGGTAGAGGTATTTTTCCCTTACAGGTATCTTGTTTGACCTGGGAACAAGATAACATACTGCGAAATAGCAAGAAAACCTATCAAATTTAACTGCTTCAGGCCTCGATCTATTCTATCGCAATAAAAAAATAACACATTTTCTATGATATCTAAACATAGATGAAGAAGAATATGGAAGATCGGATATTTTCAAGATTAATGACCGGTCATAGGCTGGTTATAACGCCGATCAGTGAATGAGTAATAGTGAGAGATATTTTCGCTTAAAAGTATATTCTTTGACCTAGGAAAATGTTAACATACCTACTGCGAAATAACAAGAAAACCGATCAAATTTAACTGTTTTAGGCTCGGATTAATTCTCATGAATAAAAAAATGGTATTCAATAAAAAGTGCAAGGACTTGTCAAGTAATGCATATATGTTACGTATTTTCCATCGTATGTCCGCCTCCGTGGTATAATGGTCAGCACGCTCGGCTACCGTTCGGGAGGTCCCGGGTTTGATTCCCAGGGGGGGATATAATAAATAAAGGTGATTTTTTCACTGTAATATTTATTCAATATTACCCTGTAGCGGAGGGCTGATCACCTTTCATTCATGTGTTGACGATCAAGACAACACAGCGTTTATATGATGCAGTGCCCTATGCACCATTGGGGTGCGGGTAAGGGTTTGATTGATTGATTTTTCATCAATATTATTATTTATATCTTTTTCATATCTTTTAGAATAACTGATTCAAAACAATATTGTTTGATATTAATATAAAATAATCGAATTTGACTTGAATGCAAGATTGAGATTAGCATTAGCGATGAAATTAAGAAAGGTGTGTTGAGATGAAAATCAAATGAGTGTAAATAGAAAAATAAAACAAATTTATGAGACGAATAGGTTGTCTTCGTGTTTTATCCTTCTTTACTCTCATTCGTTCCATATGGTTTGGACATATGGAACGAATGAGTGAAGAAAGAAGTTGGAAATAGATGCAGAAGAACACCAAGAAAAACTTAATCAAGGAATAATCAAACACTTGTCAGGTAACTGTTGGAATAATCAATTGGCATATTTAAAGAGATGCATGAATGTGGAAGAGGGGATTTTTTTTTGCAAATACAGATTGATTGAGGCGCTATATTATCTCTATTTATCATAACGGGAAAGTGACATGATGGTTAGTTATTTAGTAAATAATGTTTAAAAAAATGTAAATCATTTAATGCGCATCAGTGTTAGGGTCCAATATCCCCACATTCTTTTTGACAAGAATTCATGACGGTAATTCAAAAACTTAATTTATTATCAAAGTACCTACCAATTTATCTTCAAAGAAATACAAAGAACACCGTTATTCATATTTCGTTTTTATACTTTTAATAAAAGGAATATGAACACAGAAGTTTTTTTTATATTTAAGAAAGTGTATTGTATCATAGAAATTTATTTCAAAATAAAATTTGGGCTTAGAACTTTCTTATTATTTATTATCTTTTTAGACAGTATTTCTTTGTAGTAACATTTTTAATAGTAAAAATCGCTCTCTTTTTGGGTGAAAGACTTTCTTGGAAAGAATGGTTAAACAAATTCATGAGGTGAATGTAGTTGGAAAAAGAAGCAGAGGAAGACCGAATAAAACCTGGCACAATCAGGTATGTCAATTATTTGAAAGCGGTCGGGTCAGGAGTCGTAATAATCGTCGGATATGTATGAGGAGATGCATGAATGTAGATAATCGTCGGATATGTATGAGGAGATGCATGAATGTAGAAGAAGCGAAGAATGTTTGCAAAGACAGAGTTGTGTGGCGTTCGATTCTCTCTGCCTACCCCTGGGGGAAGCGGTATGTTGGTTATTTAGTTTTTTTCTAATAAACTATTTATGATACAAAATTTTAAATAAAAAAGTTTAAAAAAATAGTGATGTTAGTAAACCTTCAGCGTACAGAAACGCAGTAAGAAGAAAAGCACTGGGTCTGAAGATTAACCGGATCGAAACCAAGATCAAGATCATAGAATGATCTAAGACAGTACGGTGGTCCAAATTTAAAACACAGTAAGGGACATTTTTTTGTATTAGGTTTTTTTTTGCATTTTTGGACTAAGTAGAGTCTACTTAGTCCATAAATGCAATAAAAACCTCCTACAAAAAATGTCCCTTACTGTGTTTTAAATTTGGACAGCCGAGTAGTTCTAAACCATCTTGGAGGTACCGAACCCCAATAGTTTCATATGCGCGTTCACCGAACCCTTAATTACAAAAAAATATTGCTAGATTGATTTATTCCTTTAAAATAATATATTAGATCTTTTGGATAAATGAATATATGGTACGTTGTATCACTTTTCATAATATCGTTAAATAGGTCGGGTGTGTATTTTGAGCTCCACTGAACTCTGGAGACTGACTCAACGAACCCTTGGGGTTCGATCGAACCCAGGTTAAGAACCATTGATCTAAGAAGTTCGGCGATCTTGGAAACTCACTCAGAGATTTAGAGATATAAAAACGAGTTTCAGTTCCTTGTATCTTAAATAAGCAATGTAGGAACTTGTGAAGGAGAGATCAAATTGTCATATCACTATTGCCAAAAGTGCCATGTTTAAGCTAGACAAAATCTGGAAAGACCAGGGTGTGAATATAAGTTACAATACCAAGATAAAGCTTGTCAGGAGTTTGGTCCACTCCATTTTTCTCTATGCTGCTAAAACATGGACCATAAAAGCAGAATTAAGGAGAAAATTGACGCATTTTAAATGTGGTATTGGAGACGCATGCTCCGCATCCCATATACAGCTAGACGTACCAACGAGTCCATTCGTGAGGAGTTGAACTTGGATGGCTTGACTCTGGCCAGTGTCTGTACATCATGGATTCTTCATTTCTTTGGACACGTTACGCGTGGCAATGAGGATACCATGGAATGACTGGTTCTGATTAGTAGCCTGGAGAAGAAGAGAGCGAAAGGAAGATCCCCACACGGTGGACCGATCAAGTTAAGACAGTAGCAGGCCGGGTGGTTGGAGCGCTACATGCAGCGCAGCCAAGTGATAACTAGAGAAGAGTCATTGCTTTGATAAGGGTTACAATCCTCAGCAATGAGGAATTATAGTAATAAAACCATTTAAAAATAATTTATTCATATAATTTATTGATTTCTCTTTTAATTTGTATGACTCCATTTTACTTTATGTATTGATTTTAAATCAAACACAGATTTTTGAGTCTACTTAGTTGTATTTTACCAACAAAAACACATTAAAAATGTATATTGTGACAATTGTTTCGCCTTGTAAGGGCATTATCAAACGAATGCCCTTGACATTCGTTTGATAATGCCCTAACAAGGCGAAAAAATTTTCACAATATGGTATCTGTTTTTGTTAATAAAATACAACTAAGTATACTCGAGAAATCTGTATTTGATTTAAAATTAATACATGAATTCCCAAACATCTTTATTTATTCCTGCGAGTTTTATTTTTTAAAAAATATAGCTTGATGATGCAAACCAAAATGGGTTTTGTCATTTTCAAACGAATGTCATTCGTTTGAAAATGCCATAACTAGGAGAAATAATTGTCAAAATATAATTTTTTTATCTGTTTTTGTTAATAAAATACAACTTAGTAGACTCAAAAAATCCGTGTTTGATTTAATATTAATACAAAAAATTAAAAGCTTCGTATAACGTTAACTTCTTACATCTTTTTGAAGCTATTATTATTATTTAAATAATCTCAAGCATAATAATCATGAAAAACAACATAATCTCGTTAATGCTAACAAAATCACTGTTATTTCAGTAAAACTGGAATCATTTAATTTTGAAATAAATGAGCGAGTTTCGTAGAAATACTAATAATACATTATTTATTCTTTATTAACATTTTCCCGGAACACTTTATGATGAAGTCTGTGTATAAATGAAAACGAAACCTTATTTGAGACTGGCATGAAACAAAGGTAGAATGTACCTCTTGGTTGTTTTCCAAGATGTATAAACAATTTGTATGTGTAGGTTTTGAAGGCTTTTGATTTATTATATTAAAATAATCCGAGTAAAGTGATACTAGAATCTGAAATTTCGCTGAAATTTTAGTAGATTACCATATTTCACTTAAAATAATTTAAATGTACTTGCTTCCAAATATCTCTTACTATTAATGAAATATTAAATATTATATTATACATAAAATTTTAGTAAAATTAATTTATTTCTTGATACTTTACCATTGGATAGAAGAATCATATATTGTATATACGTATGTTATAAGAATTATGAATTCATTTACGTAGATATGAATTTATGATTATTATTAACAAAATGTTAGTTTTTCTCAAACTGAAATGTGATAACAAGTTAAAAAAATTTACATTATTTTGTTATGAATTTTATTAAATTTAGGATTTTCGCATCGAATTAAGTACAAAGTTTAAAACTGTCTCCAATTGACTCAATATTTGTTTGTTGTTTGTAAAAAAAATGTGTATACACAAACTATTTTCTATGCAATTTAATATCTTGATCGATGGTAGTATTTTTTAACAGTTAGGTACTTACACCTCCATCATGAAATATTTCAAGTGATTTTAACTTAAGTTTTACATAGTGAATACCACTGTATCTTCAAATCTATTGAGACAACACGTGTTTCGATAGATTCCGCATCATTTTCAAACACCGTATGATATGGTGTTTGAAAACGATGCGGAATACATCAAAACACGTGTCACAATATTTACACAAAACACGATTTCAATAAATAGTGGTATTTACTAAGTAAAAGTAAAATTTAAAATTGATAGATTTTACCATAAAGCGACTGCCGAATTAATTAATAATTTTTAAGTGTTTTTCTTTCTTTTCATTAAGCCAGACTGAGACACAGTCTTCAGGTTCAAAGATCTTAATTTATTTTTGGAGATTTTGAAATATACCAAATGAAATTGAGAGGAACATAAAATAAAATGGCAACAAAATTGTTGGTTTTGTCATTGCTAAGTAATTTCTCTGTAAATATTATACGATATCGGGGCTAGTTGAAGTATTGGTCCTTCTTATTAAGGATTAAATGTTCCAGCTTCCTAATATGGTTCCTAATATTCCGATCAGATAATCATATAAAGGAAGTCTCCCGTATTCCCTGTGCTCCTGGGAGAACTCGTTCAAACTTCACCGTATCGTGGATCGAAAAGTAACGTAGTAACAAACCTTGTATCATTCAAACCCGGATAACCTACGCCGACCTAAGAAGGGGAATTTTGAAATTCTCCTTGAACAAAATTTCACTCAATAACTTGCTAATTATTAAAGCAACTTGATTTATATTTGTTTGTAATATTTATAATATTACTTAAAAATACTTTTGCATATTTCATTTAAAAGTATTCAAAACTTATTTTCGCGATCTTCGGTCAAATATATCGATATCTGATCCAATGGTCGAACGGTCCATGTCATCGTGTGTTATGTATGATCAAGACACATTATTTATTTTACTCCTGTTTTGTATTGTAATATTTGATTTTAAATAAAAAGTAAGAAATTATTTTACTGTTGCTAATATTTAATAAACATTTTTTAAATGAGTCGAATAATATTTCAGATTCTAAGACGGAATAGACTACAGCAATATACATTTCAAATAAAATCCTGAATTTTATAATACTTGTAAATATGAAAATATATTACCACAAGTTTTTGAGTTTATTAATGTAAATACGAGTAGTTTTAAAAAGTAATAATGGTTTCGAGAACCCTAGAAAAATATATATTATTTCATCCATAGGTGTGTTGAGGTATTAACCTCAATAGATTGTATTTTACAATTATCTTATTTTAAAACCATAAGGTTAGTTAGTTATATAATAACAATATCAAATGCTGTTTTGTAAATTAAGTGATATAAGCATTATACTGTTGCAAAAAGTTTATGGCAAATGGACAAAATAAAGAAAAAACTTATGTTTCAGAATTTCATCCGAGAAGATTTAAATGTTTTTCTATTTATCTCCTATTTTGCCTTTTTTTTAACAGTTTACAGAAAAAAAAATCGATTGAAGTATAAATGTGAAAGGAGTCATTATATTTCGATTAATGGTTCAATCAGGTGGAAATTAACCCATCGCGACATCATCAAGTAAGTTCAATAAATATGCTGTCCTGAGAGCAATTTCATTTGACGATCTTCAATCCTGTATCATCCCCACAGATAATAAAAACCTTAATGTCCTTTATTTCATCCCGAGACTGCTACAATGGGTCCAATTATTAAGGGAATAGTGTATTGTTTAGTTTCCTTAAATATGGCGGTTGTATTATTTTATATCCCACAATTTTGGTGAAGCTCGTTAAACGAGGTAATCTAATTAACTTGCACAGTGATAATACTGAGTAATAATACTACAATATTTTGGTAAAGCTGATATTCTAAATATTATTACTAACAAGATATTAAGTAAAATATTTTGCTTGGGCCGAATGTTTGGGTAACAAAATTTACTTTAAAGTTGTTATAAACTAAAAACAATTTTTATTATTATTATTATTATTAACATAAATTGTATCCATTTATTTTAATCATGATTAAAGAAAACACTTGTTTTTTACCACTTGAGTTTTATAATTGACTACATGTTTCAGAAGTTAAACTTCCATCATTCAGATCTGTATAATAACAAGTTATTATACAAACCTGAATGATGGAAGTTTTACTTCTGAAACATGTAGTCTATAATAAAACTCAAGTGTTAAAAAACAAGTGTTTTCTTTAATCATTTTAACATGTCTTACCACAAAGTTAATGCCGAAACAATAAATAAAATATTTAAATAATAATTTTTAACAAATTAAAAAAATATATTTTACAGAGACCCACCAAGCCACCTTGGGTGTCTTGTCGGTGGAGTTCTTTTTGAATACATTTGTATTGTTTTTAACCATTTTAACCTAATATACACACAAAAAAAGAGTGAAAAATTAAGAATATATACTGTTTACAATTTTGATAAAATTAACTCTTGACCATTTACCCATAATTGTATTGACATCTCAACATAAATGAAGACGATCACGTAAATGATCACATAAATGAAGACGAGACGAAGTAAAAATCTGGGTTTTATTTGGATTGATAACCTGCCATAAGCTGATTTATGTTTAAGAAGGTACCGGATTCGATTTCCAGGAGGATAAAAAATAATATAAATGATTCAAAAAAAAAAACTGACTTTCCGTATCTTCGCTTCGCTACAGGAGTTGGCAAAGAGAAAAAAACGTCACACAACTCTGTTTTTGCAAACATTCTTGGCCTCTTCTACATTCATGCATTTTCTCATACATACCCTCCGATTATTCTCTAACTCCTGACCAGACTGAGCGCTTCCAATTATTTATTTGTTTATTTATTTATTGAACGGCTAATGCCTTTATCATAATACATATAAACAATATCAAATATAAAAATAAACTAATAGAAAAACAAAAAGTCTTAAACATAAAATAAGAATAAAATAACAAAGAGTAAGCACTGGTTAATACACGTCTCCTTCACACACTATTTGCGAGCAGCGAGAGAGATTGAAACTTATTTTTAAATTTAACCATTATAACATGGAGAAGAAATGCTGAGAAAGATTTAAGCATGTCTAGTTTTCTTTGGTCTTCCTCTACTCGAACTTCCATCTTCACTAGCCTCATAAATTTGTTTAACCTTTCTTTCTTCACCCACTCGTTGCACATGTCCGAACCATCTCAACACACTTTTCTTCAATTTCATTTTTAATGGTAATCTAAGCCTTGCATTATTTTCTTTATTTCACCATTCGAACCTCTAACAATCATCGTTTTCCCGGATATTTGTTTGAGAGATCGCATTTAGACTACATTCAGTATACTTTCATCGTTTTGCCAACTCTATTCTTCACTTTCCTTTATTTTCAATTTCAATTTCAATTTTTAATTTATTCAATAATTAATACATACCGTAAAGTGGGTATACTTTGCACCATGGGTGATACTTTGCACCACCTTCTGTAAAGAAATTGTAGAGCTGGTCATCTCTGATACATGTCATTTTTCATTCTACTTTCTATTGTTTCTGATAGATGGCACTTCAATCTACTTTTTAGTTTACAGAAGTAACAGTCGGTCGCTATTGCTTCAATGCGTTTTTCCTGTCCGAACGTAAAGAAAGTTTTCTGTCTGAAAATTGTGCCTGAAAAAATCCAGTGTAATCAGTATACTGAAACTAGTTACAACAAGTGAGTGGTCTCTAAATCGTAGGTAGTTAGGCCCTGCTTTTCTCAAATGCTGTATTTTTTAGTTACATTGTCAAGTTTATGTAAAAATAATATTTTTTTAAGAACTGACTTGTATTGACCACATTTGGGGTAACATTGCACCAAGTGCAAAGTATCCACAAAAGGCCATAGTTAATTAATTTGATGAAAAGTCTTAAAACGGCTAATATAACTTGACATGTTTGCTAAATATCTATAGGTTTTGTGTACTTACTTAATTCCTGATGGTATATTTTTTTCTAAAATGTCAAGAACACACAAACAGCGGCCTTATGCCAGACGATACTGCGATTTTACACCGAAGAGAGTGGAGCAGTGTTTGGAGGCCATTCGAAATGGTACAATCAGTCAAAGAAAGGCTGAAGAAATTTTCAAAATCCCCAGAAGGACGATTAACTATAAGCTCAAAGGTCAGCACACAAAACCTGTGGGAAAACCTCCGATATGTGACAAGGGCGAAGAGCAATCCTTCGTAAACTGCATAGTAGACATGAGTGAGTACGGTTTCCCAGTGAGTGTTTTTAACATTCGCTACATTCTAATAGCCTATTTGGATAGATTTGGCAGAAGAGTACGAATATTAAAGAACAACGTACCAGGCTCTGAATGGATAAGATCATTTTTGCAAAGACATAAAACCTTGACTGTTGCTAAAACTAGTCAGTTGCTTAATCGGTTGCCATTAAAAGCGTATGACGATGACGTGCGCCAGAGTTTTCAACAGTTTTTGGAAGAAAACAGATTCAACCCAGAGAATTCAGTCTTAAAACGCAGGAAAACGATACCGATAGAACCAGGTAAGAGCATTGCTCACGATCCAAATGTCGAAATGAACGTTGACGAGATACAAATGCTACCTGAACCAACTACATCAATGATCCCACCTTCCGCATCGAAACTTCCAGCATATCTAGCATTAACTGATTATAGTTCATACGGAAGCTTTAAGGAAGAGGGAGAAGAACAAAAACGATGACTGAAACCAGTTATCGTATTTGTTCTTCCGTTTCATTAGGACCAGTAAAGAAGAAGGTGGGAGAATATGTCGTATTTCATTATGAAGGAGAAAAATTTCCGGAACAGATTTTGGAAATAAAGAAAGACAGAGCTGTTTAATCCATGCAGGAGAGTCTCAAATCGTGGAAGTGGCCGATGAAGGATGACTTTCTTCAATATTCTTGGAAGGATGTAGCGGGTTCCATAAAAGAACCGAAAATGAAATCCAAAAGAGGTTTCTTCACCGTCCCGGAACTTGACCATATTAAGACCTAATTTAATTTTAATTCCTATTACCTATGTAGTACGATATGTTTTAATATCCACCTTTTATTTTATATAATTTTAAACCTTCAGTATTGAAAAAAAAAACATTTTTGTTAGATTTTTCAATATTTTTTTTTTAAATTTCTATCAAGTGTCTTATTTTTCCATAATTATACAATATTATAATCTGCATTTAGTGAACTGAGAGCCAAAACCCTTCATAAGGTGCAACAAAACTTGTAGGATAGCCTTTACTTTGCATCAATTTGGATTCTAGTACGAAAAGTGTAGAGAAAATATCATGGTGCAAAGTTGTACTTTACCCCGGGATACTTTGCACCAAAATATAAATATAAAAAAAAATATAGGCAAAATAGATAAAAATTTAAAAACGTATCAGACATGTTACAGGTATATGTGTTATTACATTGCAATAGTTGAAACCTCAGAAAAAGTAAAAAACCTGATCTGAATAGACAATTTTTTGAAAAAATGCAGTATTTTGGTGCAATGTATACCCACTTTACGGTACATTACAAACTAATATTTAAGGCGTATACATTAAAAAAAAAAAGGAAGCAAGAAGGCTCTTGTTAAATGTGTAGAAGAATCCCGCTTCGGAAGACTCCTTCGGACACATGGAACAGATTAATATCCAATGTGATATTGTTCAACATAGCGGTATGGTATTAGAGTTGATACAAAGACCTAAATGTGAACTGATTTATTAAAATGATATTTCTGTTGAAAATTTATTTACTATTATGACCTTGGATTCTTTCCTGAAGCGGAGTGCTGATCACTTTTCATTCATGTATTTGAAGATCAAGATAATACTGTTTGTAATGATGATGTGCCCTATGCACCATTGGGTGCAAACAAAGGTTAGATAAAAATAAATCTTACCTTTTGTTGAAGAGAAGGGTTGAAGAAGTTTTTCGGGTCCCAGCAATTGAGATCTAAAAAAGAAAAGATTTTTTTAATAAATGAAGCCTTCAAAACCTTTGGTAAAGATAAAAAGGGGTGAGATATTTATGAAAGGAGTTGGGATGGCAAACGGAAGTGACAAGATCATGAACTTTCACAAACACACTTCTGTTGATAAGTGTAACAAAAAGAAATTCAAAATGAAAACATGCTTTATTTTAAATCCTTTGTAAAAAATGTAACTGTAAGTATGAAAAAGTTAAGGGTCTAATTAAATTATAATTATTATAACTCTTTACCATGTGATACAAAATTATTATTTGTAACATTTCAAGTCCCTAACACATAAACCATATAAAAGAACCGCAATATTAAAGAACCGCAAAATTCAAACCTTTATCCGCACCTCAATAGTGCATAGGCCACTGCATTATATAAACACAGTTTTATCTTGATCGTTAATACACGAAAGAAAGGTGATCAGTCCTCCGCTTCAGGTACCAGTCCAGGGTAATATTGAATAAATATTAGAGTGAAAAAATCACTTATATTTATTTAAACCCCCTGGGAATCGAACCCGGGACCTTCAGAACGGTGGCCCAAAAAGTAGCCAGGTAAAATATTATGAAGTGTAACTAGTATTAATATCATACATTAAAAGTAAAAATGTTTATTCAATGAATAATATTTTATTTTTAATCATATACATATAAAATAAAAAATAACGATCAGTTTTAAATGCCGTTATATAAGACTGATCGTTAGATCGGAGAAGATATTCAACAAATTACATTTTATGATAGCCCAAAATCTATATGCTAAAACAACCCTTAAGTGTGCATTTAATAATTAGGAGATTTGGGATTAAGAAAAAGCGAGCATTTTAATTTTAATTTTAAAAAAAATATTTATTTAAAAACGCACGTAGTTGAAAGCATCGTTGTGTCAAAATTTTAAGCAATTAGTGGTTTGCATTAGGTGATTTGAGATTCAGAATAAAACAAATACCATTTTAGTAAAATGGATCATTAAAAAATAAAACATTAAATATCACATTACGATCCAGTAGAGAAAATGTTTACATAATGTTCCAAAATTCATTTTGATCATTGAGAACTTTCATGAGGGCATTAAGAATTTAAACGAAACGCTAGAGAAGAGAGGGTAGCAACCCTTTCCACCTCGCAATTCGTTCCGAACATTAAACTTTATATTTAATCCGTTTAACTCTCGGGTATAATGGCGTCTTTATACAAACAAGTGTCCACAACCATTAGACTGCGTCCCTTCTCATTTATTTACCTGAGCTAATTTCTCTACAACCTTTCTTCATCCCCCATACTCCTTTATCTTTTCTTTTTCAAACCCTTCTCCACACCACAATGGTGCATAGGGCACTGCATAATATAAACGCAGTGTTATCTTCATCGTCAACAAGTGAAGGAAAGGTTTTCAGCCCTCCGCTACAGGTACCAGTCCAGTGAAACATTGAATAAATATTAGAGTGAAAAAATCACTTTTATTCACATATTTTTTCCAATATTTATTTGACCCACCTCCTGTACAAATGTAAACAGCACGATTAAACAAGACAAATACTTAATGCTTAACTCTCTTTAGACGCTAAGACTTTTATTCGCTGCATTTTACAAATTGATGTTTCAACATAGATGAAGAAGTACAAGAAATATTATTTCGAGAAATAAAAACACACCATTACCCACACCCCTACCTTTTTGAAACCTAACAACTTGTACACTGTTTTTTTTTTATATATATGTTTACTCATAAATTAAACCCTGAAGAGGGCAACAGGTTGTTGCCGAAACTAGTTGGTTAATAAAAATGTGAGTGGATCAATACACAAAGTATTTTTATTTCTCGAAATAATATGTCAATATGATCCACAAAGTTAATGCTTTCAATATTCAAAACAATTACAAGAATGTCTGGGCTTATGGGCTAATTACCTGTAATACCCTAGTTTAAGTGATCATTTTATGCACTATGTAATATTTACCATTCTACCAATGATTGACTACTACATTTTTACATTTTAAGTTATATTTAAAGTTATATTTACGCATGTGTAGAAATCTTTGTTCACAAGTCTGCTTTTCTACACTTATTTTCAATGTTTTGACATTTAAAAATGTAGACTAATATTTTTTTATTTATTGTTTCGGCATTAACTTTGTGGTAAGACATGTTACGATGATTGAAGAAAACACTTGTTTTTTACCACTTGAGTTTTATTACAGAAAACCCATAGCCCCTTCCCCTTACTTTCCCCTCTCATTATTTATAGAACAATTTTATATTTTATATTTTAGTTACTATACAGACCTGAATGATGGAAGTTTAACTTCTGAAATATGTGGTCTATAATAAAACTCAAGTGGTAAAAAACAAGTATTTTCTTCAATCATCGTAGACTAATATTAAGTAGATAAACCCAGATTTATGAAAAAATATTTGACCACAAATATGTTGTGAATAAATTAAGTGGTCAAATTACAAATTGCGTTGAAAAATCATGTAGTCAGGCGTCTTCTAGTATGTAAAAGGATCCGGTTTGGATCATGCATACATCTAAATAAAAGGGTCTCTGCTAATAAAAGCTTATTCAAACCAATCAAAGATGGCTCTCGTGAATGTAACACGTGTGTAAAGCGACCTGTTATAAACTTAAACAGCTTATGAAAGTTTGTATATACACAGCATTTCAAATTCTTGTTAATCTGTGTCGATAGAATAAAATAAGAACTATGTAATTTTTTCCACATGAATATTATTTGACCAGCAACCGGGTTGTCATCAGACTGGTGATGATGACGGTTACGATTGCTGATTAAATTACGGATTGCTGGTCAAATACAATTAATGTGGGAAAAATTACACACCTGTTATTTTATTATTTAAAATGCAGTTCCACCAAGAAATGTCAGTACAAAATTAAAATCTAATCTGTGTTGAAGTATATAACCAACACAAAATTTTCTAAAAGTGCCCCAGTGCAGGCAATGTAGATAATGATAACAAGAAAAGGAAGAAAAATGAGAAAATTTCTCTGTCAGTATTTTTGTTAGAAATGGGTATTTAGAATTTGTTCAAGTTCGTATCGGCCACGAAGTTACATCACATGGAAACCTTTGTTTGGGCGTTGAACATCGAAACTCCCTTCGGTGGGCCCATTGTTGCTTGGTTGGTCAGAATCAATGGCAAGGATAATCCCCATTGTATGTAAGGGCGATATTACATTGGGAAATATATTAAGGGAAATTAAAGCCCGTTACCGTAATCCTTCCATTCAACTCAACAATTCGCCATGAAATAAAACCATTTGTTCCCCGTGGACTAACAACATTGTATGCTGGATTTAAAATTTGAAATAATAACAAATATATATATATATATATATATATATATATATATATATATATATATATATATATATATATATATATATATATATATATATATATATATATATATATATATATATATATATATATATATATATATATATATATATATATATATATATATATATATATATATATATATATATATATATATATATATATATATATATATATATATATATATATATATATATATATATATATATATATATATATATATATATATATATATATATATATATATATATATATATATATATATATATATATATATATATATATATATATATATATATATATATATATATATATATATATATATATATATATATATATATATATATATATATATATATATATATATATATATATATATATATATATATATATATATATATATATATATATATATATATATATATATATATATATATATATATATATATATATATATATATATATATATATATATATATATATATATATATATATATATATATATATATATATATATATATATATATATATATATATATATATATATATATATATATATATATATATATATATATATATATATATATATATATATATATATATATATATATATATATATATATATATATATATATATATATATATATATATATATATATATATATATATATATATATATATATATATATATATATATATATATATATATATATATATATATATATATATATATATATATATATATATATATATATATATATATATATATATATATATATATATATATATATATATACAAGCTGAACGCTTCTTTATAAAGAATGATTGAATCTTAATAAAGAAGGGGTTAGCTTCGAAACCAGTAGACATTAAATTAAGTTAAAATAAAATTTAACTAGCGTTTTTAAAACACTTTGTCGATGTATAAGGCACTGCATCGTATTGATACAGTGTTATGTTCATCGTTACTTAAATGAAGGCAAGGTGATCACTCTTGCGTTTCAGGGACCAGTCCAGGGTAATATTAAATAAATATTAGATTGTAAAATCACTAAACTTTATTTACACCTCCCCCTGGGAACCCGGGTCTTCCAGCATGGTAGCTAAACACGCTAACCACTCGTGTTGGGTTGTGGTCCCGTGGTTAGTGTCGCGAAGTATTGAGTCAGAGATACTCGGTTAGAGCCTACTCTACCACAATTTTATACCTTTTTCTAATAATGACCTGCTTAGGCTCACAGAAGTGGTATGAAATTGAAGTATTTTCGCTAATAATAAAAATACAAATATTTATCTTTAAAAAAAATATATATTACGCCATAAAATATGTGTGTTTATATGTATGCATATATTTTATCTTACTTTATTTTATTTTTAGTATGCCTTACATTATTTTGATATTTTATTTACGTTTTAATTTTTTTCTTTGTTGTTCAATTTATTATGTGTCATATAAACCCTTACACATCTTAAAATTTTGAAATATAAGGAAATCGTCAATTTACAATTGAATGAATGAATTTTTTAATTATATTTTATAAAATGGAAATATTTGTGTTTTTTATTTTTCAAAAATACGTCGATTTAACACTTTTTCTGCCAGCCTAATCAGCCCATAATTGAAAATATGTTTCACATTGTGGTAGAGTGGGTTCAAACTCAGAAACTCTAACTCAAGAGTCCACGACACTGACCACGGGACCACAACCCGACACAATCTTCGCCTCATAGATTTGTTTTACCATTTTTTCCTCGCTCATTCGTTCCTCATGTCCAAATCATCTAAACACACCTTTCTTAAAGGCAGGATAGAGAATGTATTTAAGTGATAGTGAAATGGAATCCATTACACCTCAGGCGATGTAAATATTACATAACATCGCCCGTTCTCAACTCATTTGTTAATGGGTATTAGTGAAATGGAGCCTTGGAAGTCCAGTTTGAGCGTGTTCCTCTACCATTAGACCCGAACACTGATTTGATTATAACCGCAGCAATCAATATATGTCCGCGGTAATCTTGATTTACGGGTGTTTCCGATTTTCGAAGCAAAAAATACTATTCCCTTTGAATACATCGTTGGCAGTTCCGGAGTGACCTAGGAAATATTAAATCACAGTCTAGAAAAAAAGAGAAAAAAAAACGTAAGAGAAAAAATATTTTCCTAAGTAGATGAAAATTTGTATGATTTATTTTCTTTTTCATATTATTTTTTTGACATCTCATCAAAGATGAAGAAGAATATAGAAGTCTGAGCATTTACGGGGCTGACGACCGTTATAGGCTAGTTTAAGTGATCACTTTACACACGTGTAATATTCACCAATTCTACCCATTATTGACAACCACACTACTCAAATTCTTGGAAGTTCTATATATATGAACCAATTTAAAAACCTTGTTCTTGAATCACTAGAACTTCACTAGAGACATCTTTTTTCTTTTTAGTAACAAATGATTTATGTATTGATGAAACAGTAAATTTGTGAACGTAATAAAGAAAAGTGAAGTTGAATCGGGTGAGATGTTAAAAGAGAGAGATGGAGAGACAGAGGAACTAAGGTAGAAAAATATGTCAATATATAATTGTCGGGTTATGGTCCCGTGGTTAGCGTTGCGGACTCTTGAGTCAGAGTTTCTCGGCTCGAACCCATTCTACCACAATTTGATACCTATTTCTAATAATGAGCCGCTTAGGCTCATAGAAATATTATCAAATTGAAATATTTGTGTAAATCATAAAAACACAATTATTTATATTTAAAAAAAATATGTATTTAATTTATTGATTCGGCATAAATTATGAAATTTATTTCTAATTTTAAAAAATATTTGGTAAATGCTGTACCATTGAAATATTAAATGAAAATCTCAGAATAAAATGGTATTTATCAAGTAAAGTTTGTGTTAGAAATTCATTTTGTTTTGTATTTTTTTTGGTAATCGAAGCAGAAAAATACTGAGAAAACCCTGGTTTGATAAGTATTTTTGATATTTGTATGTGGTTTTAGGTCAGAAGTTGGAATAATTGGCGGTATATATATGAGGAAATGCATGAATGTTGAAGAAGAGATTGTTTTCCGATACACATTGGTTTGGCGTTCAATTCACTCTGTCTACCTCTGCGGGAAAGTGGATTAATGGCAAGTTAGTTTTATAAAAAGATTTTTAACTTATCGCTCACTTCTTTCAAGAACTTCATAAATCAAAAATCGTCAATTTTCAGTTGTGCATGTTTTCGGAGTGCCCAGAAAAAGTACTATATCCCAGCAAAAGAGGCATTTGTTTTTGCATTTTGAAGAAAAGGCGTTATTTAATGATTTTTTTAAATATACTTAATATTTTTCAAACGGAGAAAAAACCTTCAGGTTTTACCTAAAAAGATCTGTTGCACAGTACAATGTTCAATGAATGGCTTGATATTTATTTTTAATACATTGTATTATATTTTTAAACATTAAAAACGTTCTCCTGAAAAATCTAGTTTTTTGATTTATGACGTTTTTGCAAGGAGTTAGCGATATGGGTTTACGATAAATAATTATTTTTATGATAGCATTTTCAATTTAGAAAAAGAAATAAACAAACACCGAATGAAATTTGGGGTATTTTAAATGCTTGAAAAAGGTCAAGACGGAAGTTGGGAAAATTGGCAGGTATGTATGAAAAGATTCGTGAATGTGGAAAAAGAAAATCATGTTTGCAATGACACATTAGTATGGCGTTCAATTCTCTCTGACTATCTCTGCGGGAAGTGGTGTGATGGTCAATTTGTAAGTTAGTTAGAATTAGAGTACAGTCACTTAAAATGAGAGTTTCGCAGCTTTTAAAAGTTGACCATAAGATAGTTTTCTTAAAATAAGTTTTGCCATAGTTCCTTTTAAAATATATCGCCTTTCTGAAACTTTATCTTTGTGAGTTAAAGAAAGAGGCCTCGAAAGGAAAATTAGTTTTTGATCCCTAAAGACCTAGATCCGGCGCTGATCTCGATATCTTTTGATTCCTCACAACCCCAGACACTCCAGCCACACTTGACCTTCGTCATGACAGCAAACACATTTTTTCTGATAGGAAATATATAAAAGAACTTTACAAGTCGTGAATGTGTTTCATTCGCTCGCAGTAAGTGGTTTAAAGTAAGGAAACGTTACGAAACTTTAGATCTAAATGATTTCAGTGAATTCAATTTAGATTCCGTGTTATTATTAAGATAGGATTCAGTGGAGGTGAAAAGCTCTAAAGGAATTCTGATAAAAGCTAGGGGTGGTCTTAATACATACACAGTAGTAGAAAATATAACCCTTTCCTTCTCTATGAGAAATAAAAAGTACACATAGCTTTTTAACTATGATGATTTTCTATGATTTAATTTTATTTTAGTAACAAATGATTTATGTATTGATGAAACTGTAAATTTGTGAAAATAATAAAGGGAAAGGAAGTTGAATCAGGCGAGAAACTAAAAGAGAGAGATAGAGAGATAGAGGAACTTAGGAAGAAAAATATATTAATAAAATAAAATAATAAAAGCTAGGGGTGGTCTTTAAACATACACAGTAATAGAAAATAACAACCCTTTCCTTCTCTATTATAAATAACAGGTAGCTTTCTAACTAACTATCATAAAAAACTTACAATATTTTGAGTGTGTCCGAAAACTAGTTTACAAAACTGGATTTTCTCCACTATGAAGTTATTTTTACATTTCTCTCATTTAAGGGTATTTTCGAAATAAAAGCTTCTCTCGATCTAACATTGATGACTGTCGTGAACTCATATGTACCTACTGTCATGAGATTGATCGATTTACTTTAGAGTTTTGAAAATTCGAGTAGTGTAATTGTCAATCATGAGTTAAATGGTAATTTTTTTTTGCAGAAAGGACAGAACGCCAAAACGACTGTCTTTGCGAACAGTCTTTGCCTCTTCCACACTCATGCGTCTCCTCATACATACCCGCTGATTATTTCGACTTCTGATACGATCAAGTATTTTTAATACTTAAATACTTGATGATGCCAAATATTCCTCGGTTTTTCCCTGATTTTATTATCAATCACATTCGCCTCATATATTTGTTTAACTATCCTTTTTTCACTCATTCGATACTAAAATAGCTTTTTAAAATTTTTAATTCGTCCATAAAATTAAATGTAATGGTTTAAAAACACAACTAGTTTTGAGGACTGCAACATGTGAAAATTTAACGATTTTATGTTTTTATTTCCAGCTATTAAAAAAAAAACATCTCTAGTTATCAGAAAACATATTTCTCTATGCATATTTAAAATATAAGAAATTCCATCTTTTTATTGCTTGTCCAATTCTATGGGAATCCAAGAATCGATATTTTTTTCCAGTTATTTTTGGAAGCTGTTGTATGTTAAAGCATAAGTTTATTGACGTTGATATGTAAACAGCTTCAGTATATGCTAGTTTTCATAAGTAAATATACGACAATACAATAGCGTTCACATTAATTCCTCGCTCCCTTAACTAACCGTCGTATCTGACGTTACACAAATTCAGAAATATGTATTTTATTATTTTACTGTTAATTTGATCAGAAATGTATGCAAACAGCAATTTATCAACTTTTGAAAAGTAAATTTTGTCTTAATTTATATAACTTCCGCCTCCGTAGTGTAATGGTCAGCACGCTCGGCTACCGTTCTGGAGGTCCCGGATTCGATTCCCAAGGGGGTTCAAATAAATACAAGTGATTTTGTCACTCTAATATTTATTCAATATTACCCTGGACTGGTACCTGAAGCGGAGGGCTGATCACCTTTCCTTTGTGTGTTGACGATCATAATAACACTGTGTTTATATAATGCAGTGCCCTGTGCACCATTGGGGTGCGGATAAGGGTTTTATTTTTATTATGATTATATATAAAGTTAATTAAATCATTTATAATACTTCTTAAAAAGAATATATGTATGTGACGTTAGTCAGCTTATCTCAGAAGCAATATCCTCCAATCAATAAAAGAACAGGGTAGTGATGTTTCTCGAGGTTTAAACATTATTCGACTGTTTTTATTAGTGAGGAAATAGTGCATGTATACATGTGATAACAAAAAAAAACATACACATAATGTTTTTAATTTAAAATAAACTCTGATGATGCAATGTATTGTTGAAACCGGTAGGTTGAAGTGTATTTAAAAAAAAGTGGTGAAAACAAAGCTAATTAATTTTATAATAAATAAAACTAAAATTTCTCAGAAATGTCAGTTACGATATTTAGTCAGGGGAGTGGCAATGTGTCATAGTCGTGACGTATTGAGATGCTGTGTCGCAGACGTCTCATAATCCATCAGTGTCAAGAGAGTACAGTATACGCCGAGAAACTATCAAGTTCTGTTATTACATTTATGTCTATATATTTTTCATGTTGAGCTAATAGACAATAGAGAATAGGCTGTATTGTTTGAAAATCTATAGGCTATTTATTAATAAATAGAGCTAAGCTACAATATACACATAAAAAAGGATCCTGAAATAATGACAAATATAAATCGTGAAAGTTTTTCGCAGATAGTGGCACTTTTTGTAATGCTTTATAAAATAAAACTAGTATATTATTTATTGATTCGGCATTAACTTTGTGGAATGACGTGTTGATTTTTTAATAGTTAAACCACTTTATGAGTTTTAATTAAGTGGTTATACAAGTGTTTTATTATATTTATAATAAATATTAAAAATTACAACTTTGTTTTTAATAACTTTTTATCGGTACTTTTCTACAACCGGTTTTAACAAAAACCTTTTTATCTTTAGGAATAGACATGGACATATTTATCTCTTAAGATGACAAGGTTTTTGCTGACATCGGTTGGAGAAAAGTACTAAAAACAAAAGTAGTTTAATACGATTTTCTAGTTTTATTTTCCATTTCTTTATTTTTTTTTTGTTAAATTAATGGTCATGGAAGAGGTGTGGATTCGAGAGTAGGTAGTTAAAAATGAGGAAGACTGAATCCCTCACCATATGAACCGACCAAATCAAGGCTGCCACAAGGTTATCAGTGTTTGGAGCGCTGCATATGGCGGTGTGTCGCGGAAGGTGAAGGATAACTATACAAAATGTTTTAAGGACAAGGAGAGAGGATGGTCACAACCCTTGGCAATGACAACATTACATCAGAAAAATATTAAATTGTATGAAAATCTAAAGTGAAATTCAAATTTTCTGGGTGCCATCCGCTGGGGGAGGTTGGTTTCTTTCATAATTATTCATATTCTGGAGACTGTGGCCCGAAACAAACATGTAGTATTCTTTCATTACAAGTTTCTCAGATTTTGAAAGTAAGATCTAAAACCTAGATACTCAAACTTTTTTTAATCAAGCACCTATTTCTAAAATATTTAGTCGATTTAAGAAATTGCCAGAATGTCCCTTTATAAAAAGTAGAGAGAAATACATTTTTTTGTCCATCATTTCTAAGAATTCTATTCTGTATGGGCATCTAGAATTTAGATCTGTCCTGTGTCTACCATGTACGATTCTGATCATGGTTTATAATTTCACTCATTTTTAGACGTTTAACTATTAAATATACATAGTTTAACAAATAATTTCCCATTATTTTTTGACATCTCATCAAAGATGAAGAAGAATATGGAAGTCTGGGCATTTACGGAGCTGACGACCGTCATAGGCTGGTTGAAGTGATCACTTTACACATATGTAACATTCACTAATTTGTACCCATTATTGACAACCACACTACTCAAATTCTTTGAAGTTTTATTTATATGAACCAATTTTGAAACGTTATACTTGAATCACTAGAAGTTCACTAGAGACATCTATTGGTGAGATGAAAATAAGCTTTTTATTAAGCAGAAAATCCTTTATTAATATGTGAGGTCCGAATCCTGGATTATAATCACACACATGAGAAACGCCAGAAAATACCATTTTCATTTTTATTATTCAAGCTTATAAATTTACCAGATAATTTATTTACAACATTTTAAGTGTATCCAAATACTTGTTCACAAAATATGGATTAAAAATATTTCCTGTGAGATAATCCAGGTTTTGTGAAGAAGTATTTGGACACACTCAAAATGTTGTAAATAATTTCTCAGTTATTCCTTTTTCTTTCGAATCGGCAGACTCTGGAATGGACTCGACGTGAAAAACCTCGTCACTTGCGTGTGGAAAAAACTCGCTGACATTTACGCGACGGACAATAGGGCGTGACGTCATTTGCTCGCGTTACATAAAATAAAAGCAGAATTGAACGAGAGGCAAAACAATGAAATAAAATTCATTTGAGTCATCCATGCTTCGCAAGCTTTATTCATTGTCCCCAAATTGGTTTTCATTGGGCTTTTAAATGGGTTTCAAATAATTGTAAGTCAATATTGAGGACATATATATTTTAATATACGTATAAAGGAATGGTGCATAGGGCACTGCATCAAATTGATACAATGTTAATTCGATCGTTTATTATATATACAAGGTATACAGGCATGAAGTATGGATAATTGTTACAAATAATTACAAATAATTTTAAGTCAATATTGAGGACATATATATTTTAATATACATATAAACGAATGGTGCATGGGGCACTGCATCAAATTGATCCAATGTTAATTCGATCGTTTATTATATATACAAGGTATACAGGTATGAAGTACGGATTAAAATAGCAGTTGGTATTTCAATGCAGGGTGGAGAAACAAATTTAACGTCAGCAAGAGTCAACGTGCATAAGTGATAATTTTAAAAGTGTCCGCATATATCGATCACTCCTTTCAACGTCATTTATTAAAAAACTTGATTTTTCAGATCTTGTTTTTAATGTTACAGAATATAATAAAATGTATTGAAAATAAGTATCAACTCACTTATTGAACTTTTAACTGTGCAACAGATCGTTTTAGGTAAAACCTGAAGGTTTTTTCTCCATTTGAAAAATATTTAGTATATTTGAAAACATAATTAAACAATACCTTTTCTTTAAAATGCAAAAAAACACCTTCTTCCCTGTAGTGGGTAAATATTAAGTTAAAAACATGCCGCTTTTGCTGGGATATAGTAGATTTTATGGGCATTCCGAAAACATGCACAACTAAAATTTGTCGATTTTTGAAATATGACATTTTTGTAAGGAGAAAACAATATTTATATACTCGTATTTATACAAAAACAAACATAAAAATATAAAAACAAACATAAATATACTAAGTTTGAAACTACTTTGATAATTTCTCTTGATGTGATCAATTTTCCCCCTTTTAAAAACCAATAGCTTGAACAAAAATACAAAAACATGAAAATATTTTTTCTTCTTTTCATATGATTGTATTCAGCTATTATTTGTTGCTTGTTTTAAACAAACATATAAATATTTTTAAAAAATATCGACATAACTCGCTGTTTTATTTTTTGGGTAAAGGAAGTGAATTTAGGGAATTAAAATTTTATTATTTTTCTACACTTCGTACAACCGTTGAAATACCAAAACCGCTAAAAAGTTTGCATTTAGATATGAATAAATTATAATTTTGCAAAGTCTTCTTCCGAAATTGGAATTGCTTTTTATTCATTAAAATACCTTCCAAAATATTATATTCCATATTTGGAGACTCTTGATTTTTTTCAAATTTTAATTATAAAGTTGAGCTTTCCGTGGCGAATTTCTTTTTTATTTAAAAAACATCCCTTACTACAGTCATTTCTGAGTGAAGTGATGTGTTTCTTTGATTTGATGAGAATTTTTAAGTGACAGAAAAATTTATTTTACATCTCTGAGGGAAATGTTTTTTAAACCTAAAATGTTCTGAGATAATACACATATACATCAAATTTATATTACATTATACCTCAAAACTAATTACATTTAATTATTTTATTTATTGTTTCGGCATTAACTTTGTGGTAAGACATGTAACAATGATAAAAGAAAACACTTATTTTTTACCACTTGTGTTTTATTATAGACTACATGTTTCAGAAGTTAAACTTCCATCATTCAGGTCTGTATAATAAGTTATTATACAGATCTGAATGATGGAAGTTTAACTTCTGAAACATGTAGTCTATAATAAAACTCATGTGGTAAAAAACAAGTGTTTTCTTTAATCATTATATAATTATTTTAAAAAGATTTTTTTTAGAATACATAAGGGACTCGTATGGCACGGTTTTATATAACATGGATGTATTAATTGTGGCATATCTTTTGTATACACGTCGCTCACTCCTTTCAATAACGTCATAAATTTAAAAACTAGATTTGTCAGTAGATTGTTTTTAAGTTTAAAAATATAATACCATTTATTAAAAATAAATATCAAGCGACTTATTGAACTTTTTACTGTGCAACAGATGTTTTTAGGTAAAACCTGAATATTTTTTTCTCCATTTTAAAAATATCAAGTTTATTTAAAAAAAATAATTAAACGATACCTTTACTCAAAAAACACCAAAACAACACTTTCTGCCATGTAGCGGGTAAATATACAATTAAAAATAAAGTACACTTTCTGGGCATTCCGAAAACATGCACAACTGAAAATTGACGATTTTTGAGATATGATTTGATATATTATTGAAAGAAGTGAGCGACATGTATTGTACATTCTTTTTAAAACACAGTTTGAGAAAAATAAAGGAATTATGTTTGTTATTAAAGTACGTATTTACGTAAACTATCTTAGATTTTTGTTTGGACTCAAACCTTAATTTTGTATGTACTTCACACCTTGTAAAACACGGGTTTTTTGTGGAGCCATATAACCGTGTTATACGAGGCTTGTGTATATTATATTTAAGAACAATTATTTGTAGATACATAGTAACTTAACATTCGTCAGGCAGACTACGCATTTAAAAAACGTGAAAATTATCATAAGTAGTTACTGGATACATGACACTTAAGTTTGGTTTATTAGGAATGAATGTAAGAGACATTTAACAATAAACCACTTTTCCGTAAGCACAGCCTGGTGGTTGCGTGGTGCAGGGAAGTAAGTGCACTAGACTTTTTTGAAGAAGGGCGTCATCGCGTGAACGAATGTTTAGTTACTAGGGTTAAATTTGATAATGTTTTTTTCTCATTTTATTTTATGTATAAATATGTAATTGATAAAGAAAATATGGTTAAGTATTTCAGAAAATACTGTAATGCCTCAGAATTACAACCAGTGTTTTTTTGTTGTAGGGATTTTGAAAATAATTAGTGATATCAAAAGTTAGTTAAATTAAAAACACGTTTTTACCTCTTACACAAAATTAAGGCGTGTCCAAATACTTGTTCACAAGTCTGGCTTTCCACACATTATTTAGATTTTTTTATATTTTCTGACATCTCAGTATAAATAAAGAAGAAAATGGAATTCTGAGTATTTACACGGCTTATGACCAATAAGCACATGGTTGGCACATGTTGTTAGTATGTAATATGATTTATTGATGATGACAGATCATAAGCCCTGTTAATACCCAGGCTTCCATATTTTACTTCATCCACGTTGAGATGTCAAAAAATGAACATTTATACCTCCTTTGTGAATGCGGTGTATTGATGTACATTAAAATCAAATATATTGCGTAAATGCATAAAACCTCTTTGAACTATTTTCAAAATATTGTATAATCCTTTGAAAATATCAAAGAAGATTTGGAAGAAATGGTTTTATATTCCTTTAAAGTGATTTGCTTGCTAACAAAAAATAAGGTATCGATCTCAAAATGATTCCAAAAAGATCGAGTCCAATAAAAGATCGTTTTCTTTAACTCGATCTTTTCAGTAGAAACCTGTTCACTGACCCGCGTAATTCGGTATAAGAAAGTAATGTAATATTTCCACGGATTTTTTAACCCCCAACGAATTACCGACTAATTTTTTCCGCTTTGGGGCCTGCTCCTTACACAAGACAAGAACAAGACAAATAGAAGATTACGAAAGAGCGCCGAGTAACAAAAAATATATATAATTTGCTGACTAATGCCGGGGTAATCGCTTTTTAACCGCAGACTTTTCCAGACTTCTCAATCTGGAGTTAACTTGAGCATTCAGATTGTTTTTCTTTCTCAAAACAGAATAAAGGGTAATTAAGCTGTGCCAAAGACAGATTTCAACATTTTCAAATGTTACCGAATTATCTTTTTAAACGAGTTTGAAAAATAAAGTCTTTTGGCGACATCTTTCAGAAGTATTTTCAGTGTACGAGAAGCGGTAAATTATACTAGATTAAATAATTTCTCTAATATGCAGAAAAATATAGAATAATAACAACAGAACACAATGATGGTTTGTTAATATACACACACAAACATGTGTATTTGTGTATATTAACTATAAATCGTGTCGGGTTGTGGTCCCGTGGTTAGTGTCGCGGACTCTTGAGTCAGAGTTTCTCGGTTCAAACCTACCCTACCACAAATTGATACCCATTTCTTATAATGAGCCGCGTAGGCTCACAGAAATAGTATGAAATTGAGGTATTTTTGTTAATAATAATAAAATAGTTTTTTCTCTTTTTACTTAAAAAAACATGAATTTATTTACACACACTTGGGTCTGTTTTTATGCGGATCTTTTTTATGCGATTTTCAAATTTAATGGAACTTATACGTTATTTTTGTATGTGTTCAAGTCTTTTTTATGCGAATTCGCTTTAAAAAATCTGAAATTTAGACTAGCGCAAGTTACAACCGTTAAAGTGTGATTGTGTCACTGGCACAAAGTTAAGTTCATATTTTACATCGTATTCAAGAGACACTTTATTGGAAAAAAACAGAAAAAGCACTTGTAATTTGTGTTGGAGATGTATCTTAAAAATGATTTCCCATATGTGGATATTTAATAAAAGAAATAGCTCTTCTGTTTTTATTTAAAAAAAAACTTTTTTATGATTTTTGGTACATTTTAAAATAATGATTTGAATTTATGCGGTTTTTAAAAATAATGGAACCTATCCCCCAGTTTTGTATGTAGTTCAAGTTTTTTTTATTGCGTTTTTTTTATGCTACTCCCCGTAGAACGTATTTATCGCAAAATGCAATTTGGAAAAGGAAATGGAGGTAGAAATGATGAGAAGAGGAATAAGATAGTAGGGGCGATAGTTCGGGCACTAAAAACATATACTCAATTAAAACAAAGCATAAATAAACATAATATTTAACTAACTATCACATTACAGAGACAGACATTATGTACTGTGCCACTGAATTGTTATTTTGAAACCGGTTATAAGTAAAGTTTGAAGTTGTATTAGATAAAATGAACGATGAATGATGAGAGTGTTAACGCTGGGTATTTGCACGTTAATTTCATTATGAGGAAAGTCATAGTTAATTTATGGCAGAGAGAGTTAATGTTTAATGTATAGTCGTATAACCCTCTTACGGTTAATTGTGTTTATCAAAGGAGACAGAAACCTTTTAATATTATTCGATTATACCATTAACTGTTCATCCAGTAAGGCTACAACATCAAAGAGGGTAATAATTCCGTTCGCATTGAGACAAGATTATTATAAACCTATTCAACCTGACATCCCAACAAAGATGAAGATGAATATGAAAGTCTGGGCATTTACGGGGCTTACGACCGTCATAGGCTGGTTTAAGCAAAACAACGTTAGAGTAGAACGCTTCAATATATCGTTTCAAACTTTTTTAATATGTTGCCGACGGAGGTAAGAGGTCAAAATAAAATAAGGAACAAAGGCAAAATAAGGGAATGGGATTAGAGTTAATTCCATGAAAATTCTAAAATGGTTTTTAATTTTTAATTTTTTTACTCTCTTTTTTTTTGTGTGTGTATATAAGTTAAATAAGACAAAAACAACAATGAAAAAATGTATCTAAAAAGAACTCTACCGATAGGACACACAGGAAAAACGCCAGAAAATATCCTTTCATTTCATTATTTTAGATTGTAATTTGACCACTTAATTTATCTACAACATTTCGAGTGTGTCCAAATACTAGACTATACAAATCTGGATTATCTCCAATTATAGGAGTTATTTTTCATACTTTTATTTGACATCTATAACAAAGATGAAGAGTTTTTTTTAATATTAATAACATAGATGAAGAGTTTTTGACATTAATAATGTAGACAAGGAGTTTTTTGACATTAATAATATAGATGAAGAGTTTTTTGACATTAATAACATAGATGAAGAGCTTTTTGACATTAATAACACAGATGAAGAGTTTTTTGACATTAATAACATAGATGATGAATGATGAGTTCTTTGACATTAATAACATAGATAATCAGTTCTTTGACATTGATAACATAGATGAAGAGGTTTTTGACATTAATAACATAGATGATGAATTTTTTGACATTAAAAACATAGAATAAAAAAAACTCAAAATGTAAATTCTTAATCTATGTAAGGATTAAATCCTTAGTTGAAATAATCCAGATTTGTAAATGAATATTTGGACACACTCAAAATGTTTTTTCGATTATACCATTAACTGTTCATCTAGTAATGCTATAACATCAAACAGGTTGATAACTCCTTTCGTATTGAGAGAAGATTATTAAGAACATATTTAACCTGCACGAACGCCTATATCCTGCCCGGCAATAATTTCAACAGAGATATATTTCAATATTTAATGACGGTTTTCTCATTAAATAGGAGAGGAAAGGTGAATGTAATAATGGGATGCTGGAAACAAAGCAAAGTTTTGGAAGTCTACTATAAAGGTCTTATTATTCGATCAAGTTGGAAGGCCAGAACGGGATTCGATGTCCTTCATAAATTCAATTTAGAAATAAAACAATTGTATTAAACTAATTTTGAGTTAATTAATACAAATATGACTAGAGTCATTGAAAAAGAGACTGGATATGTTCTGATTAACTTGTTAAAATCCAAACATTTCGTATTTTTTAACTGTTAATGAGAACTTCTGCAGTTCTTGAAACTCATCGTGTTAACATTTATTAAATAAAAAGTTGTGTTATAAGAGTATTTATATATTTATGTAAAATTTTATGTTTTCCTACAAAATACCAAATATTGCATCGAAACACGTGACACAATATATTTAAAGTGAAAATGGTGTTTACCAAGTAGAACTAATATTAAAAATATTATACATAAATTACCTAATTAATACATAAATAATTACAAGGTTATACATGATTTTTAATAAAGAGGAATGAAAGATGAATATTACATTGTCTGAGTTATCAAACACACTCATTTGATACGGAATGCACGGAAAAACATATCGCAATAGATTTGATTATTAGTATTTTCCAAGTAAGACTTAAATTTAAAATAATATTCATCGCTGACTTGCAATCCAACATAAGATTTTTAATAAAACGGAATAGCAGATGATTATTACATTGTCCGAGTGATCAAACACATTCATATGATACGGAATGCATAGAAACACATATCACAATAGATTTTAATAGTGGTATTTACCAAGTAAAATATAAATATAAATAATATTTATCACTTACCTACAAGGTGATTATTAATTAATTGTTTCGGGATTATTTTGAGAAATGTTTAAAAATTAAACACATGTATCTTCTTCTTCTAACCCTTAGCCGCACCTAATGGTGCATAGGGCACTGCGTCGTAGCGACGCAGTGTTATCTTGATCGTTAATTGACCGTTTCAAACACCGTAAGCACGTGTTTGAAAATGATGCAGAATGCATCGAAACACGTGTCAAAGTAGATTTTAAGAAATAGTGGTATTTACTTAGTAAAACATTAATTAAAAATAACTTTCAAAATAACCTACAATATAATTTATGATTTTTGTTAAAATGGAAAGGTAAATGATTATGACATAGTCTTAGTGAGATAAATAGGGAGAGTAATTTTGGATTCCGACAATTAATATAAAACGCGAAGCGCCACGTTGAGAGCATTCTTCGTTCCTGTTTTAATTACACGTACGTTACACGTTCTCACATTTGATGTTGGCTAGTGTGAAGTAGAAAATGCGAAGGCAGAAGCTCGCGAGTAATCTAATAGGAAAAAGCTTTTAGAAAATAGGTCAGGCCTCTTCGGGAGATGTGTTGTTAAACTTTATGTTCTCCATTTGTGTGTGGAGCGGGACGCGTATCCTCAGAGACTGGGTGTTAACGCTTTCGTCATTATTTCGACGATCTAACGTTTTCGTTAACAAGTAAGACGTCATGGTCTCATTAAGAGTATGCTCTGTAAAATCATTTGGATCAAAACAAGAAAGGGAATTGTTTAAGTGCAATTTATTCATATTTTTTACTATTATTTTTGTTTTTGTTTTATTTTATTTTATTTTTGTTTTCTGTTGGTCAAATATTTGTAGTTTATTTTAACACTTTTATTATGATTTTACTTCTTATTATATCTATTGTATTCTTGACTCTTTACTATCCCTTTACTATGGCCTAAAATATATTTTACATATGCCCACACACAGGCCATGCCTTTATGGGATCTTTTTTTGTATTTTTATTAATATATATTTTTGTATTTTATTTGTATTTATATTATTTTATTAAATGCAAAAGAATTTACATAAGGAATAAAAAATTATTAAAAATATCAAGAAGCTAAATTCAACATTAAAATTTAAAGTTTTCTCAACTTGATATGAAACATGTACCGTTATTCCCTTTTTGTGAAAGAAGATGAAAGAACTATCCATGTTTCTTATCCAGTTATTATATCTTCAAATTGACATCTTATCCGTAGGATGAACATGAATAATCCAGTGTCCTATATAATAAATAATATTATTGTAGTTTAAAAATATAAAAATATTTTTTTAAACTAATTAACTAACTTACAATTACGAGAGAATATAAACACACGACTATAAACACACGAATAAACACACGACTCTGTCTTTGCAAACATTCTTCCAAAAAAAGTCTTCTATATCCTCAAAAAGTAAAATACTACATTTCAATAATGAGTGTAAGTTCCTCTGCAGATACAAGAGTAAATTCTTTTTTTTGGAGAGGCACAGCGTAAGATTTTTTAAAGTAAAAATGTGTAGCTAATGAAATAAATTATATATATATATTTTTAAAATTATGCTAAACTTAAGAAATAAAATAAAATACTTATATATACAAACGGTAGCGAGGTAGTGCACACTTGAAATAAGTGGTGTTACTTTGACACTATTTCAAATGTCTAAAATTTGTATTTGGTAGTATATTGGAATTTTCAGAAGGACACATTTTCCGAAAACAAAATACTGATTTGAAATAAATTTAAAGTTTTCAAAACTTTAAAGTTCAAATGTCAACATACGCATGAAATCGATTCTTTGAATAATTAGAAATGGGAATAATAATATTTAATTTCATCTGGACTAAATTTGTAAACCCTAAAAAATACACGAAAAACTGTTATTTTACTTTTATTTAAGGCGTATTTTTGAGAATAATGGTTTATAAACTTCAAAGAATTTAAGAAATTATTCTCAACTGTACAATTATGTAAAATTATTCTTTTCACAATAATAATAAAAAAAGAGACTTCGATCTTTAACCTTTAATCTTGGTTCCATTGTTGTCTGAGTATTTTATATTACTGGGAAGTATTTTGGATAATTAATATCAAATGTAATTTAGTCACACAAACAAAATAATATTTATGAATATCGATTTTAAAAGTGAAGTTTTTGGGTTGATAACGATTGATAATTATGCACATCTCACATTTGAAAAAAATTGAAAATTCATGTTAGATTTTATATTTAATTCAATAGAAAGACACAAATGACACTCACATACAAATGAATGATTTTTGATCAATTAAAAGCTTCTTTAATCTCACCATTCATCGTTCTAGAGAAATTCTAGTAAACAAATTTAGAATTTCCAAGATTTTGAGTAGTATGTAAGTCAAGATAGAATAGGTTAATCATAGCTGAAGTATGACACAAATTTCAGGATTAGAAAATGGTACTGTGGAATTTCATTGGTTGAATGATATACTTACAACATTTAGAGTGTGTCCAAATACCTGTTCACAAATCTGGATTATCTCCAATTAAAGGATTTATTTTTCATATTATTTTTGGACATCTCATCAAATATGGAAGTCTGGGCATTGACGGGGCTTACGACCAATAATTTTCATTTCATCAAATATGTCTCTAGTGAAGTTCTAGTGATTCAAGAACAACGTTTCGAAATTGGTTCATATATAAAGACCTTCCAGGAATTTGAGTAGTGTGGTTGTCAATAGTGGGTGGAATTTGTGAATGTTACGCGTGTGTAAAGTGATCACTTGAACCAGCCTACTACGGTCGTCAGCCCCGTAAATGGCAAGACTTCCATATTCTTCTTCACCTTTAATAATTTCATGAATATTTTTTGGAGATACTTTGTTGCACATTCAATAAACTTTGCAGAATAAAACAAACTTGTTTTTACCATTTTTTTTGGTTCTCTTTTTCCAACCGGTTTTGACAAGAACCTTGTCATCCTCAGGGTTTATGTACTAATTCTAAAATATTGAATTACTCATAGTTAATAACCCTCCCCTTACGATACCAAAAACTTCCAAGCACTCCGTACACCTTATTTTTTTTTTACATTTTTAAAAATAAATTATTAATGATATACTCGTCCTTAATTTATTCATCGATTCTCATAAATTCATACTCTATATAAGAAATAATGGGTTTATGATAGCTAAATAATGATTGAAATAATTCGAATTGCGATGTTTCTAAACAACGAGTGAATACTGCGTCAATGGAAGTGCTTGATTTGGTTTTAGACTGAGCTTTGTGTTTAATTTAAGCTTGAATTTTTCATCCAAAAATCTCTTTGATGGTTAAGCTTTGTCCGTATTGCAGTTGATTTTAAAATCACCACCTTTAATCATTTTTTGATTGAAATATATAAACATAGATTGGATTTTTGACATCTCAACATACACGACCAAAAACAATAATGGAAGTCTGGGCATTTACAGGACTTCAGACCGTCATAGACTTATTTAAGGTAGTAGGAAAAGATGGACCGTAGCAATTTATAAACAACATTTTGAGTACGTCCAAATACTTGTACACAAATCTGGATTATCTCCAATAAGGAGTAACTTTTAACAGTATTTTTCGACATTTCAACATATGTACACGAAGAAAGAATATGGAAATCTGGGCTTAAGACAGTCAAAGGCTGGTTTCTGTGATCACTTTAAATACGTGTAACATTCACCAAATCTACCCATGATTAACAACCACACTATTCAAATCCTTGAAACTTCAGAAATTTATTAATTAAATTCGTAAAACAGTATGCCAAATTTCACTATGAATAACTGGATATAATCCAGGTTCGTGAACAAGTATTAAGACAACATTTTGAGTGTGTCCAAATACTTGTTCGCAAAATCTGGATTATCTCCAATTACAGGAGTTATTATCATATCATTTTTTGAGTGTTGTTGTCAATAATGGGTAGAATTGGTGAATGTTACACGTGTGCAAAGTGATAACTTAAATCAGCCTATGACGGTCGTCAGCCCCGTAAATGCCCAGACTTCCATATTCTTCTTCATCTTTGATGAGATGTCAAAAAATAAGTATTAAGACACACTCAAAATGTTGTACATACAAAGATAATATTTATTCAAGTACTATCTACCCTCTGATTGCAAACAGCTACAATATGGTATCAATACGTTTTGATCAATATCACTAGTCTGTTTTTGGTTGGCTGGAAGATAATAATGAATAAGTATATTGGCGGGTTTATTGCCATTTAGCATAAGCCAGCCATTGCATTTGTTTATTTTCAGTACATGAAGTTTAAATAAATAAATAAATTAAAAGATAGTACAAAAACGTTCAATCAACGATCGGATGTCTATACCGTTTATAGCTTATCGCTCAGCCACGATAAGAATAGAGCATGTTAGGAAATATGTGGGAATCTGTCTCTAGAACTAGAATGTATGTATGTATACATATGGGCACACATACAAACATAACAATACCATAAATTCTATTGGAATTTTATTCCGATGTCTCAATTGTATTCAAGCTATACGCTTGTCGGACAGGCGCCGATTTGACAAAAAGCAGAAAACTGAGCAATCACATTTGGACGCAGTTCTGCATAAAGCGACCATCCAAATAGAAAAATTATTAGAATAAAATAACAGCTATGTAGTTTTTTCCACATGAATTTTGTTTGACCAGTGATTTCGTAGTAACCGATGTCATAAGACTGTTGTGAGGCTAGACAAAATTCGATGTTATAAACACAACAAGGCTGGAGTTTAAAACCATGATTTTATATATATTTTTTTCTAACAAAATGAACTAAAATTGAATTAATGGAAGTAAGTATTTTTTTAAAATAATAATGTTATATAAGTTATGGTAAGGGTTTAAGGTATGATTTGAAATAATTTTATGTTAGAAATAGATTTTGTTTGTGAATTTCAATAATACATTATAATAATTTGTATATACTTAAAAATAAATATATTTTGTTTATTAAAAGCATTGATAACTTAATGATATAGTTATAAAACACTCTTCTTACCATCCATTGTTTCCTTTGTGTAATACCAAAAATTGCGTAAAAAATAAATATATTGTTATTGTATTATGTATGTAGAATATATGATATTATAATTTTTTTCCTGAAACTAGTAGTGTTCATATACAATAGGGAATATGATAACTTTTAACCAAGTTAATTAAAGCAAGTAATAATGTGTTAGTAACGTCACAAAAAGAAATGACATAATTCTATTTATTTTTAACGTGAATGATCTTTGATTTTTAATCGTCGAAAAATACATCATAACATAATTAATAACTTTCAAAATTCATAAATTACACATTTAATTACTCTCAATACTTTATACCATTTAATGAAAATTTTATCAATAACAAAATATTTTTTTAAATGAATTAATAATTATATTAAAGAAAAAAATATTAGAATTATTACGATTTAAACGCTTCTTGCATAACTGCGTCAGTATTTCCCATTTTGGCGATGTGCTTTTTTCTTAAAACTAATATTACAGTTAGTAGTAAAAAATATCAGGGTGAAATCAATTATTTTTGGACAAGAATCTACTGGATAACATTTGCTTTCAACACGAAAAAAATTGGCAAACGGAATGGTAAATATTTTACATGTAACTGACACACATGTGTGCCAGTTATATTTATGCAAATTTGATACTTCAATTACAAAATCGTCGACTTGATTTCGAACCTAGTCATGTCTCTTTTTTATTTATTTAAAATTTTATTTTATTTTAATTTCAATTAAAAAATATATTTTGTTTTTTTTTAAGAAAAAAACAGGAATGTTTTTAATAAATTTTTAACGTTTATTTCGATAAAATGTTTTGCAATTTAAAGCATTTCAAAAATATTCAAAAATTGTATCTGCATATAATATGGCAAAGCGGTATGTGGTATAAAACAAAAGACAATTAAAACTGACAGTTATATTCCATACAAATAGTAAAAATATTTTTATGGACCATTGCATCGATTTTGGAATAAATTAATTACATTTTAAGAGTAATCTTACCAAATTATTCATGTAAACATTTTTTTTTACCGTAAAGATTTAGAAATCAGATCCTGAAATATGTAATAATTTTTTTTCAGACCATTTTCCGCATCCAATGTAATTTTTCTCTTTAAGGCTGCATTTAGAAATTATTGAGGTATATTTGAAGTATTTACGATCCATATTCAGAGTAGAACCAGTATCAGAATTAACCCTTACATACGCTCAACTAACCCTTCTTCGTAAAATCATGTTTATTATTATGATTTTAGATGATTTTCGCTTGAGAAACTTCGAAAAGGAAGCGAATAATATTAAAGCATATATCCCAATATAATTTTCTTAGCATAAACATAATTTAACCGTGTAATAATTCAAGCGTAAAGACAATCTCTAGCTAACATAGAATTTGAAATAATAACATGACAGAAAAAAACAAAGAGAAATCAGTTATTTTTTTGGATTTACTAAAAACTTCAAAGATTGAATCTATGGACAGTTTCAATAAAAATTTATAAAACAAAAACTAAACTTTGTTTTTATCCTAAGAAACTGAAATATTTAGATTTTCTTGAATGTTTTTTGCAGATACTTTGTGGCACATTTTATAAACTTTATAAAACTAAACAACTTTGTTTTAACCACTTTTTTATTATTAGTACACTTTAACCTACCGGTTTCGACAAAATCCTTATCATTATCAGGGTTTTTTAAATTCTAAAACATTAAAAACATTCAAATACTTTTAATTAATTACATTTCCTTACCAAAAACCTTCACACACTCCGTAAAAAATCCTATATATTAAGAACCTAAAATCAGGTGGTTTCAAAAGTCTGCGTAATCGGATGGTATGTACGACTAGATGTATGAATATGAAGGGAGCGAGGAGTGTATTTCAGGACAGAAGAGTGGCGTTCTATCTTCTCTGCCTACCCCTGCGGGTAAACGGCGTGATGGTAGTAGTAGTAGTAGAATAAATTTGATTGCATATAGATGAAGTAAGCAAAGGAGTGAGTTGCAAAAACATGCTTGTTTCCAAAAAAAGCAGTGCCATCTGTTGAATGTAACAGCAACACAAGAGACATTTTTTTCATTGCGGAGAGCATGCTACTTGAGAGCTGCTTACTATTTTTTTCGATTAAATTACGTTATTTCATAGATTCTAAATATTATCAACGTTTCACAAGTATTGCTAAAGTACGCAACATTTTGAATGTGTCCAAATACTTGTTCACAAATCTGGATTATCTCCAATTATCGGAATTATTTTTCATATTATTTTTTGACATCTCAACAAAGATGAAGAAAAATAAAATGGAAGTCTGGGCAAGTGGAAGTAGTATGGTTGTCAATCATGGGTAGAACTGGTGAATGTAACACGTGTGTAAAGCGATCACTTAAACCAGCCTATGACAGCCCTGTAAATGCCCAGACTTCTAAATTCTTCTTCATATTTGTAGAGATCTCAAAAAAGAATATAAATTAAACATTGTTAAAGGAAAACAGTTGTTTTTTACCACATGAGTTTATTTTATTATAGCGACTAGTTTCGGA
This sequence comes from Brachycentrus maculatus, assembly GCF_059751285.1. Lineage (NCBI taxonomy): Eukaryota > Metazoa > Arthropoda > Insecta > Trichoptera > Brachycentridae > Brachycentrus > Brachycentrus maculatus. Next base: position 43,882 of record NW_028281032.1, on the reverse strand, counting down.
AGCTATGCTTCCATCATATCTGTAAATACAAACTAGTCGTTATTATAAAATAAACACAAGCGGTTAAAAATAAATATTATTATTTTACAATGTCTTATTACAAGGTGAATGCCGAAACAATAAATAAAATAAATTAAACATATTAGAAATATCTTCCAACCCTTTTTCACACCCCAATGGTGCATTGGGCACTGCAACGTAGTGTTATCTTTATCGCTAACACACGAAGGACAGCTGCTCAGCCCTCCGCTTCAGGTACCAATCCAGGGTAATATTGAATAAATATAAGAGTGAAAAAAATCACTTATTTATTTGACACCCCCTGGGAATCGAACCCGGGACCTCCAGAATAGTACCTGAGCGTGCTGACCATTGCAATACGGAGGCAGAGAGATATATACGATAGTATTTTTTTTTTACTTTTCCATTTAACTTGATTGCGCCACGGCAACGCATGGTACGGTACAGTTAGTTAAATGAGTTTCATATTACGAGAGTTAAGATAATAGAGAAATACAGGGTTAAATATTTATCCAGGGTATATGAGAAGAGGATCATGTACCGAGTTTCCGGTCTGCACTGCCTTCCGTATCCTACTGAAGCCTTTCCTTCTATTGTTTTACATCCGGTTTCAAATTCACCGTCCCTTTGACTGTTATTTTAAGTAAATAATTTTATTTTAAAGCATTGTTCAACAAAAACATTCGAATCAAATAACGTACAAATAAAAACATTATGAAATCTGCCATACATTATAATTTGATATAATTTTAACGAATAGTACTTTTAGAATAAAATAACAACTATGTTACTTTTTCCACATTCATTTTATTTGACCAGCAACTGGGCTTCCGTCGTAACCGACATCACCAGACTGGTCTGATGATGTTGGTTACGACGAAACAACCCATTTTCTATATTCATTGTAAAATAATCCATTTTCTCTTGTAAAGAATAGAAATTTGGTCGTATAAAAAGAGTAATACCAATTAAAAGCAATGAGATATAAAAGAAGTAAATATTAAAAGTGAAAATAAACTAACTTACATAATCGATATTAAAATTTTCAACAACATTTCGCTCACTCCTTTCAAGAACGTCATAAATAAAAAATCGGCAATTTTCAGTAGTGCACGTTTTTGGAATGCCCAGAAAATGTACTATATCCCAACAAAAGCGGCATATTTTTAACTTAATATTTACCCGCTACAGGGCAAAAAGTGTTGTTTTTGCATTTTGAAGAAAAGGTATTGTTTCATTATTTTTTTAAACATACTAAATATTTTTCAAATGGAGAAAAAACCTTCAGGTTTAACCTAAAAAGATCTGTTGCACAGTAAAAAGTACAATAACTGGCTTGACATTTATTTTTAATACATTGTATTATATTTTGAAACTTTAAAAACGCTCTCCTGAAATATCAAGTTTTTTGATTTATGACTTTCTTGAAAGGAGTGAGCTATTTGTCTTATTTTTTTGTTTATTCCTCCCTTATTTGAAATTTTATAAGTAATCTAAATATTCCTTTCTTAATTTTATCGATAATGTTTAGTAGTACTCATTTAAATTCGATTTATTTGAAAGTTACATTCAACCTCCGAATATTTTTTAAATGCTTAGTACGGCTTACGTTTCTCATAAATGTTTAAATATATTTACATTTCAATCAATGTTGTTACCGTAAGCAGAAACGTGAAACTTTTTATTTTTGTAAGAAAAGTTCTGAAACTTCTGAAAGAAGCGTTTTACAAATATAGCGATATTAAGACAAAGGAGAAAAAAGGAAAAAATAATAATGAAAATTCTTTATATGTTAACTTTGAAAAAAGGCACACGACCTTTAAGAAATGATTTCGTAAAATTTTGCCTCTACATATTTATTTAGAAGTTACAATATCTTGGAAAAGTTTTACATCATGTTCTTCTTAACTTCGACATAACCATTTCTTCTACTTTTATTATTTTTCGTAACTTATATTTTTTTATATAAAATTTCTGTATAATAACGCCATGATAACCTTGATTTTGAAACTGTTTTTATTATTTGGGTTTTTATGCCGTCTAATGAAGATATATCGCTTACTTCTTTCAAAAACGTCATATATAAAAAAACTTGATTTTTCAGGAGATCGTTTTTAATGTTTAAAAATAAAATAATTTTTTTTAAAAATAAATATCAAGCCACTTTTTACTGTCCAAGAGATTTTTATAAGTAAAACCTGAAGGTTTTTTCTCCATTTGAAAAATATTTAATATGTTTAAAAAAAATAATAAAACAATACCTTTTCTTCAAAATCCAAAAACAGCACTTTCTGCCCTGTAGCGGGTTAGTATTAAGTTAAAAAATATGTTGCTTTTGCTGGGATAAAGTACATTTTCTGGGCATTCCAAAACAACAGAACAACTGAAAATTTTCGAATTTTGATTTATGACGTTGTTGAAAGGAGTGAGCAATATATACTCTTACTTGCAATAGTTATCATCAAAGCGATGTGTTAAAAATTTAGATTTTTGATGAAAATGTACAACAATGAAGCCCTGGTTTCAACCCTTACGTATAGAGGTAAAGAGTGGAGTTGGCAAAAGAAGGATAAAAGTAGACTGAAAGCTTTTCAAAAGTAATCTCTCAAACGAATTTGTGGCAAAACGATGTATGTTAGATGTTAGAACGGTGGTATAAGGTAAGAATGCAAGGCTAAGATGAGCATTATCTATAGATTGAGAAAGAAATGTCTAGATCGTTTGGGCATGTGGACCGAATGTGCGAAGAACAAACAGTAAAAGAAGTCAATATTTTTAGCTTTTCCACTTTTTTATTTGACCAGCGACCGGGTTTCGTCGTTACCGACTTTATCAGACTGGTGTCGGTAACGACGAAACCCGGTCGCTGGTCAAATAAAAAAGTGGAAAAGCTAAAAATATTGGTTTTAATCTATTAATAAATTAAAAATGCAATTCCATCACGAAGTGTCAGTAGATAATATAAATCTAGTAAAAGAAGTTTATAAGTCGAATGTCGTTGAAATATTAACTGAGTAATCGGCGAGAATGTATGAGAAATTTTATTATAATCTAGGATTCAGACTTTACATACAAATGAAAGAGTTTCTGCTCAACAAAAATCTTCTTTCGTCTCACCAATAGATGTCTCTAATGAAACTCTAGTGATTCAAGCACTTTATTTTGAAATTGAACTGTATATAAAGAAGTTCGTTGAGTTTGAGTAGTGTGGTTGTGAATCATGGATAGAATTTGTGAATGTTACAAGTGTGTAAAGTAATCACTCAAACCAGCCTATAACGATTGTAAGCTCCGTCAATGCCCAGCTTCCATATTCTTCATCATCTGTGTTGAAATATGCAAAAATAATTTTTAAAATATAACTCCTAATTGGAGATAATACAGATTTGTGAACAAGTATTTGGACACACATTAAAAATGTTGTATTTTCACTTTAAATTAAGACGAATAGAATTCGCTAAGATAACTTCTTGTGAGGACAGAGTCAACTCATTTAATTATTCCTTAAGCAAAATGATGTTTTTTCACGCTGAGATAATGTTGAGATGTTTTGCAGAATTTAATTGAAGTGCCGTAATATTTTAATGGTCCTATTAAATGAGAGAAACACAGAAACAGTATCTCCCTGCTATTCACATAATCTTAAAAACCGTTTTTACTGCGACGCCTCCTGGCTCCGTTTACATCTTCCTCAAAATACATTTCTGGCATTTTTTGTACCCTTAAAAACAGCCCCATTCAACGTTTCATCGTAGGATCTTTTATGAATGAATTTTTTAAAATATTGCTTACAAAATACTTCACTTGTCTGAAAATTACTTGTAATTATAATATTAAAATATATTTTATTGAATAATTATAAAAGTGATATAGAATTCATTATATTGATCATTTTGTAGTTTTTTTAGTGCTATCGTGCTTATTCAGAGTGAGTGATTATGGTACTTGGGAGCGTTAGTACAAAAGTATATTAGTTTTTTTTTTCATTCATTTCATGCAAACCCTTATTCGCACCCCAATGGTGCATAGGGCACTGCATCATACAAATGCAGTGTTATCTTTATCGTTAACACATGAAGGAAAGGTGATCAGCCCGCCGCTTCAGGTACCAGTCCAGGGTAATGTGGAATAAATATTACAGTGAAAAAATGACTTGTATTTATTTGACCCCCCTGGGAATCGAACCCGGGACCTCCAGAACGGTTGCCGCGTATGCTGACCATAACACTACGGAGGCTGTCTCTCTTAGATGAATGTTCAAAAAGTGATATATAGAATAAATGCAGAGCTGAGAAAAGGATTATCGTTAAAATTAAGATAGGTGTGTTGAGATGTGTGGGCATGTGAATCGAATGAGTGAAGAAAGAATAGTAAAACAAATTTATGAGGCGTAAGTTTTTTGGTAATTGAAGCACAGGAAGATCGAAAAACTTTGCATGCTTAAGATTTTAAAATCCTTTCCAGTGGTCAGGTCAGGGATCGGAATAATAGGCGGATATGTATAAGGAGATGCATGAATGTTGAAGAGGCGAAGATTGGTTGCAAAGAAACATTGGTGTGGCGTTCTATTTCCTCTGCCTTTTACTTATTTATGGGAAAAAATATGTAAAAATGTTATTTTAAATGGGTCAAAAAAAATCCATTACAACTACAATATAATATGAAAGTAGTATATTTTGTTGTTGTTTTTTTTTGACATCTCATCAAAAACGAAGAAAAAAATGGAAGTCTGGGCATTTACGGGGCTGACGACCGTCATAGGCTGGTTTAAGCGATCACTTTACACACATGTAACATTCACCAATTCTACCAATTATTGACAACCACACTACTCTAATTCTTGGAAGTTCTATATATATGAACCAATTTTGAAACATTGTTCTTAAATCACTAGAACTTCACTAGAGATATCTATTAGTGAGATGAAAAGTAGCTTTTTATTGAGCAGAAACTCTTTTTATTAGTATGTGAGGTCCAAATCCTGTATTAAAATCACATACATAATTCGCATCGCCAGAAAATGTCATTTTCATTTTTATCAATAAAGCTTATAATTTGACCAGCCCCGTAAATGCCCAGATCTCCATATTCTTCTTCATCTTTGATGAGATGTCAAAAAATTATATGAAAAATACTCCAATAATAATTGGAGATAATCCAGATTTGTGAACAAGTATTTGGACACACTCTAAATGTTTAAATAATATGAAAGCATGTGGTGACAGAGATTTTTTTTCCCTCTTGCAATAGATCTTTTATGTTTTATAATGAAATTGATTATTAGAATCTACGATGTAGCAAATTCCATTAGATATACTTATTACCTAGGGAACACTTTTATGGCCAATAAAACACCCCGAACGTCCCACCTTATCTAACGGTTTCAGTTAATAGTAGAGTGCTAACGATAGTGGCTATTATTAATTGTTCATCGATAAAACATTTAAATTTTTCGTTAATGTCACCTATTAAGTAGTCTTTATCATTTATTTAATTTTTTTATTTAAATCAATTGTATACATTTATTAAAAAGATCAATTATAAAACATATTCAAAATAAACTTTATAAAATAAAACAACTTTTTTTTAACCACTTTTATAGGTACACTTTTACCAACCAGTTTCAACAAGAACCTTGTCAGCATCAGGGTTAATGTACTAATTTCATTAATTGATTCGGCAGTCACTTTGTGGTAAAATCTATCCATTTTTAATTAATGTTTTACTTAGTAAATACCACTATTTCTTAAAATCTACTGTGACACGTGTTTCGATGCATTCCGCATGATATACGGTGTTTGATAATGATGCGGAATGCATCGAAACACGTGTCACAGTAGATTTTAATAAATAGTCGTATTTACTAAGTAAAACATCATTCAAAATAAATGTATTTATTCAAAAACATAGAAATACTTATAGTTAGGTTATAGATTACCCTTCCCTTACGATACCAAAAACTTCCACGCACTCTGTACACCATATGAAAGTGTGTTTTAATTTTTTATTTATTTTTTTTTTGCAGAGACCCACCAAGCCACCTCGTATGTCTCGTCAGTAGAGTTCTTTTTACATACATGTTTTCTTGTTTTTATTTATTTTAATCTAATTTAAAAACAAAAAGGGAAAAAAAATAAAAATATAAACTTTTTTACAATTTTCATAGAATTAACTCTTAATCATTTACCCATTATGTCTTTTTACCATATTTAATTTTGACCCTTAACCTCCGTAGGCAACAAATTAAAATGGATGAAAGCAATAAAAAAATGTAGGTAAAAAAGAACTCCCCCGACAAGACACACACGGTGAGTCTCTGCAAAAAAAACATTAGAAATATGTTTATAATTGTTTTTTTTTAATAAATGTAAACAATTCATGTAAATAAAAAAATTAAAATAAAATAAATGTGTTTATAAAGGTGGTATTACATAAAGTGAACAATGGATAATAATGAATGTTTCGTCACCATACCGCAAAGTTATCAATGCTTTTAATATACAAAATATTTATAAATATCAACTGACATTTCTCAATTATCAATTTAAAATTTCGTAGCAAGAGGTACACCCGTCGGTTGCACATCATTTAATTTCCTGCTCGTCAAAACGTCAGAACCTCCCGAAATTCCATGGAGATTGACGACTTAGTTTAGAAATCAAAGAGTGTCGAGGCTTCGCGTGTCTGCCTACTCGCCGCCTAAGGACCTCTGAAAAGTCCTTGAAGGGTTTTAAAATGAGAGCCACGGTCATCAATCACAGACGAACATTACGTGGCTAAACTTGCCGGTCCTGTATTTTTACCGGTGTAGAGTTAAACAAATAATTTTTTTCTTGAACTTTGAACCACCAATGTGACGTGTGACATAAGTCTTTTAGTAAAATTTAACAAAAATCTATAACACTTCGAAATTAAAACCTGCGACTTTCGCGTGTATATAGTTAGTTTATATCACTTCACTTCGCTATAACATATCTTGTCTAACGTTTTATTTATTTAATATAATTTTAGATACTGTAAAAGCATTACATTTTACAATTTTATGAGGAAAAGTTTATTTGATTGTAAAAATTAGTTTCAAAAAAACATTTAACATCAATAAAGATACAAACGTGATATTCTTAATGACGACTTAAAATTTCTCATTTTTGAATGGTGTTAAAAATCTAAAAGATATATATATATATATATATATATATATATTTATATATATATATTTAAATATATATATATATATATATATATATATATATATATATATATATATATATATATATATATATATATATATATATATATATATATATATATATATATATATATATATATATATATATATATATATATATATATATATATATATATATATATATATATATATATATATATATATATATATATATATATATATATATATATATATATATATATATATATATATATATATATATATATATATATATATATATATATATATGTATTTATATATATATATATATATATATATATATATATATATATATATATATATATATATATATATATATATATATATATATATATATATATATATATATATATATATATATATATATATATATATATATATATATATATATATATATATATATATATATATATATATATATATATATATATAAATATATGTTTATATATATATATATATATATATATATATATATATATATATATATATATATATATATATATATATATATATATATATATATATATATATATATATATATTATATATATATATATATATATATATATATATATATATATATATATATATATATATATATATATATATATATATATATATATATATATATATATATATATATATATATATATATATATATATATATATATATATATATATATATATATATATATATATATATATATATATATATATATATATATAAAGCAACGATATAAAAGGGAGTTAATGAGCAATGTACAACATGTATACAAAAAATACATAGAACCGTTAGAATTTCCAACAAGCTCGACCTCCTTTCTTTTAAGATTACAGCGTCCAATAGATGATCTTTGTACTGATAATTGCATTGAGCCACCATAGTCTTTATTCCTCAAGGAACTTGTACACATTGGCAGTGTCTAATTTACACAGGACAAATATTTGTCTTATTTTCCACAGTACCAGAGTCTTTAGAAACCCAGAAGAAGTTTATTTAAGACAACATATTACAGTTAAAGGGTTTAAATTTTTAGTAATCCACTACCTAATGTTGAACTTTTTGCTTTATTTTGTATGAAATATTATTTTAAATGTCTCAGCATTTTTTGCATTGCAACTTACTATAAAACATGAAAGCGAGTGCTGATTATTTCTCTCTTCTGCAATAGATCTCTTAGATGTTAAAATGAAATTGGTTATTTAAATCAATGAACAATTTCCATTGGATATACTCGTACTTATAATAACCTTGAATACATTTTTATAACTTGGATATATAAGAGTATGTATGTATACCTTTCATATTATAACATGCAATGGTTCATTTAATCAAAGAAATGAAACAAAAAATAAAATGTGTTAATTGGGAAAGGTTTATTTTAATTGACATACATATTTAACTTTAAGTAATATTTTTTTAGATTTTTTTCTAAGAAATTTTATAAATATTGTTATTTCTTCATGAGAACAATTATAAATATGCAGGGTGAAATACGATCACTTTTCAGTGACCGGTCGTAAATACTTTAAATTCTTTATACAAATACTTTACTTACATATCAAAACTTATTCGTTTTTAATGTGAGTTTCATTTCTATAGCGATATATGTAAAAAAAACTTAAGTTTACTAAATACAAAAAGGTTCAATTTATTTGTATGTTTTACTCAGTCTGAAAAACATTTAAAATTTAAAAAGGTTTTACGTGTTTTTTTTTTTAATGAGAAATTTCCCTCATTTTTGGGTTGTGTGTATGTGGGAATGTATTTCATATGATGAAATATTTAAAAAATGTTTTAATAAACAAAATTAAATACATAAAATGGATGAAATACTAAATTAAAACCTGCAAAAATCTACATGTTTTGCACACAAAAAATGTGAATATATCATAACTTATCTCACCAATATCGTGGCAAAAATTCTTCCACAAAACCAGATAGTTTCATTTATTAAAAGTAATATTTCAAAAGCACAATACGATGTTTTCAGTACGGTAAACTGAAAATAAGACATTATTGAAATATTCATATATTTTCTGAAACCCGGAATATATGTTTCTACGTTTATCAGTTATATTAGTTTTCTTTCTTGAATTTTGCTCGCATAAAATTTGCAGAATAAAACAGACTTTTCGCAAAGGTTTATTGTAAGGGTCTGCCTCAGAAATACAGCTTTCCAAATGTCTTTTTCCGTTAGTATATTTCAATGGATGGTCTTGAAATATTTTGTTAGAGAAAAATGACTTTCTTCAAAGCTATTCTTGTATGAAAAGTCCGTATGCGAAGGGTGGAAGGATATACTCGTATGAATCCTTAGAGCGAAGGACGTTAACACATTGACGCCATCTATTGCGCCATATTGCTGGAATGCTAACCGTTTCAGGTTATGCTGATGATGATGGTGATACTAAAGTGTCACGTCGCTATGATGGCAGCATTGTTAAGGTCCTTTACAAAGTCGGCAACACAAGGGAGTGGTACATACAGATGTATACATCTCCGAGTCGTTTGTGACAGTGGCGGTCGCGTGTAATGACATAATATTACATTATGGAAATTTGTTTTCCAAAATAACACAGAATCCAGATATGGTATGACTCGTGTTTTAATGCATGTATTACCATAAACCATGAAAATATTTTTTCAGGAATGTTTCATATGAGAATTTATTTATGAAATTAAGGAAATTAAGGTATTTATGAAATTTATGAAATTAAGGTTAAGGAAAAGTCCGTGGGAAAAAATGTAATAATGTATCCGATAAATTTTACTTTCACTTTGCAATTATTTATTTATTTGAAAACCAACAGAATGTTTAACATTCCAATAAGAGGTAAAAACTTAAGTAATCTAAAAATAAAAATAAACTGTCACATACATAAAAGTATAACTATATAATAAACTTACATTACATGTTTTTATCAAATAATATTTTTTTATCGCCTAGGCAAATAGACGTCAATATTATTTCTCTTAAACGTATTAAGAGAAACATTATTGATGTCTATTTCATTAAGCATTACATTGTACATATCGCAATCTCGATTTAAAAATGAATTTTGGTAGGACTTGGTGCCAGCACTCAGGATGTATCATTCGGTAAAGATGGTAAAGCTTATTTGTTTTTAATCTTTACGATTTTTTAAATAATAAAACATAAAAATTTATATTTTATACATAAATATGTTGGTGATAGCTTTATGCATATTGTAACATTCGCCATTTTGCCCATGTTTCTAATGACTTTCTTCATCTCTGTTAAGATAAAAATAAATTCTTGATAACACAGTGCATGGTGTAATCCAGCATTTGAGCATAAGCGTTTTTAACAATTTGAAATATTAAAAGAAATATATATTGCTATTTTTTCGTTGCACACACCCTAAATTTTTTTTAAAATAAAAGTTTTATCTAACTAACCATGATTAGCAATCACTCTTCTCAAATTTTAATAACTGATCATTTGACCAGCCAATGGTTAGGTCATCAGCCCTGTAAGCACCCAAATTTCTGTATTTTTCTGTATCTATGTTGATTTGTTAAATACTCTGAAGTCTGTTTATAAAAGTGTTTAGTATTTGTATAAGCTTTTGGGCTTGTATGAGTGATTTATATTGAGTTGTTGGGTAATATATCTAAAATTAAACAAGGTTTGTTGGATTGAATTCTTCATTATTAATGTTTATGTTAAAACGTGACGCATTTCGTCTTATTAAGACATTATGTTGTGTTTGATAATGTCTTAAGAAGACGAAACGCGTCACGTATTAACATATACATAAATTAATGTAGAATTCAATCCAATAAACCTTGTTTAATTTTGGATATATTACCCAACAATTCAATATGGAATTCTACCAACTGTATGCAGTTGCAATAAATAAGTGATTTATATTTATCACTTACTAATATAAGAGTTTCTGCTTAGTAAAAAACTACTTTTTATCTTACTAATAGATGTCTCTAGTAAAGTTTAGTGATTCAAGAACAATTTTTCCAAATTGGTGCATATATATAGAACTTCCAAGAATTTGAGTAGTGTTTTTGTCAATCATGGGTAGAATTGATGAATTGTACACGTGTGTAAAGTGATCACTTAAACCTGCCTTTGACGGTCGTCAGCCCCGTTAATCCCCAGACTTCCATATTTTCCTTCATCTTTTATGAGGTGTCAAAAAATAAAATGAAAAATACTGCTAAAATTGGAGATAATCCAGATTATTTGGACACACTCAAAATGTTGTATCCATTTGTATTAGCTTTTGAGGTCGTATGAGTGATATATATATTGACTAGCATTGATATTGATGATATTAATAATTTTTCCGAACAAGACATCAAACTTTGCCATATGAAATTGGGCCAATGTTAAAAGTTGTTATGTAATATTGACTCTATAAACACACAGAGTCTGTCAGATATACCGCAACAAAGCACTGCTCCATTTTGCTCGCGACAAGCAAAGGCTTATATAAGATTAATGTTAGCGAAGCCCCTGCACAAGTTGGTTGGAAATCGGAAATTTCGCGCTTTCTGCAACTGAAACATGAGCTAATTTCCAAACCATGATAACTTAATTTCCAAATCTATCTTGAAATGAGTTTATAACCGAATTTCAAAGCGAAATAATTAAATATAACCCACAAGAGTATAAATCAACATTTTTTGGAGTATAAGGAGAATGTTTTTTTAACCAGAATTTTTATTTATAACATTTTGAATGTGTCCAAATACTTGTTCACAAATCTGGATTCTCTCTTGTGAACAAGTATTTGGACAGACTTAAAATGTTATAAATAAATAAACTGGTCAAATTATAAGCCAATATAATAAAAATGAAAATGATATTTTCTGGCGTTTCTCATGTATGTGATTATAATCCAGGATTTGGAACTCACGTACTTATATAAGAGCTTCTTTACATCTCACCAATAGATGTCTCTAAAGAAGTTCTAGTGATTCAAGAACAAGGTTTCTAAATTGATTCATATGATATGGTTCAACTTCCAAGAATTTGAGTAGTGTGGTTGTCAATAATGGGTAGAATTGGTAAATGTTACTCGTGTGTAAAGCGATCACTTAAACCAGCCTATGACGGTCGTCAGCCCCGTAAATAAATGCCCAGACTTTTATATTCTTCTTCATCTTTGATGAGATGTCAATTTTTTTAAATTTTTATTATTTTTCTATTTTTGTTTTTTTTTTCCGTTCGTTTTTGTGATGTTATGGTTAGCGTGTTAAGCTACCTTGCTAGAGGTCCTGCGTTCTTTTTTGTCTGGGGGAGGATGGTGGAAATAATTATTAGTGAATTTACATTATAATATTTATTTAATATTACCCTGACAGGTCCCTGGAGCTGAGGAGTGATTACATTGCTCTCATGTAAGTAACGATCAAAATATCACTACATCAATACGATGCAGTGCCTTATGCATCATTTGGTACGGATAAGGGTACAAATATTTTCTTTAAAAGATATTAATATATAGCTATTCTCAACGTCGTTATTATTTAAAGCATTTACTATGTAGTTAGCAAATTTTATTTTTATATTTTTTTTTAACAAAATTGTTGTAATATTAGTTTATAACCACTCACCGAGATTTTTATGTCTACCGGTTTCGAGACGTACCCGTCTCTTCGTCAGGATAATCACTACAAAAGCATGCAAAAAATACTATACGTCACCGCATACGATGAGTGTATTGTATACTAACATCACTTCTTTTTTAAATTCATATATTGGCGCTTGATATTTTTTGTAGAAGTATCCCTAAAAATTATAATAATTAACATGAAAAATACTGGGATCTACAAAAAAACCTGTAGGCTTGTAGTCCCATGGTTTGAGTCATGGACTATAAGTCAGAGTTTCTGGATTCGATTATACTCTACAACAATTTCATACTTATTTTTTTGGATAAGGCCATTTGTCTATTTAACACGTAAGCTGCGGATCGCATCTATTGTCGTTTTTTATAGAAGTACCGTTGACTGCGGATCGCATGGTCGTTTTTCAACTTTACGTCGTTATATCAACACCTATGGATAATTTTTTGCACTTAAATTTGGTTCGAGGCATGGATAAATTAGTTCTCTTTGATTTACTGTCATAAAATATCAAAATTATTTTACTTTAGTGTCAACTTTATCGTGAATATTTCCGGTCGGCTCGTGCTCCGCAGATACGACAGCCGCGTCTTCTATACAGCCGCCATACTTTAGGCCGCGAGTCCGTAAAGGTTAATATTTTTTTATAAATACACCATAAAAACATAATAAATAAAGTGCATTGTGTACTGTGAACATCTATGATGGATATCCGAAAGTTTCACTACAAAAAATGGGCAAAAATATGCCTTTTTTGTCAAAAATATTGTAATGTAAAATAATCCAGCACGGGACGGAAAGTTTGACACTCGAAATCGAGCAGCTTAGAGGTTAAAAAAAAATACAAAATTTAAAAGCGATCGGTGTATATTGTTAGGAGATTTCAACAAAATAAGTCGAGAGGAGATAATAGAAGGAGTATAATAATGCTACAAGGAATGGTGATGCCAGATGTTTTAAGATTCGCTCGGTTGGACTATGGGTGATAAAATTCTGGATAAAGATACGTGTACAAGAAATCCATGTATAGTTCTATAGTATATTTTCTCTGCCTTTTTCTTAACCCATTGGTTACCATCATCAAGCTATACTTTTATGTATAAAACACGCAGAAATACATAAAGATTTACAACATTTTGAGTCTGTCCAAATACTTATTAACAAAATCTGGATTATCTCCAATTACAGGAGCTGTTTTCATATTTTTTGATATCTCATCAAAGATGAAGAAGAAAAAAAAAAAAAAATGGTTGTCAATAATGGGTAGAATTGGTGAATGTTACACGTGTGTAAAGTCATAACTTAAACCAGCCTATGACGGTCGTCAGCCCCGTAAATGCCCAGACTTCCATATTTTTCTTCATCTTTTATGATACGTCTTTTAGTTTAGTTTATTTTTGTGTAGAAAAACATAAACAGTAAGGGTTAAAAAAAAATTAAAATCGCAATTAGGAGCCTTCTGCATATGCGAAAATCATTATTAACCTGTTAACCGGGCAGGACGTATAAATACGTCAAACGTAAACACTTTATATTACCATCTGAAATACCAGCTACTCAATTGTATTGTTATGTAAAAATATGAGGAAAAATGATAATATTTTAAGAAAATTTATTTCTTTTCAATTCAAATAGATCAAGCCTACCACAGTATTCCATGGACAGATAGTAGATAGTAAAATTCGTAATATTTGATCAGTTAGCAATTTATAAAAATGATAGAAAATAAGTATTATTTTCATGTAAGTAACTATCAAGATAACACTGCGTAAAAAGTGATGCAGTGCCTTATGCACTATGAGGTGGGGTTAAGTGTTAGAAGAAGAAGAAGATGAGTTTTCTGGAAACTTGAGTTCTGAATGCAATTTTTATTTAAAACACATTTCGAACGAGCGTTTTTTTACGCCTGAGGACTGCTGGTGACGGGATTTGATAATTGTGTACATATTTATTGTTAAGACATATATGAATATTATGTATTTACAAAGAGATTGGTACATAATATTCAAATATACACATTAAATTCTTCATTCTTTTCTTAAATTAGGACAGCATAGAAGGTAAAAATACCATTCTTATCCTTTAGTTAGAAAAATTCCACACAACTTGCCACATTCAATTTTATAAATTATCGGTTCGTCTGCATTTTACGTTCAAATTTAAGGCACCTGTATGTGGCATTGTGAACTACCGGGTTTTAAGGAACGTGCTGGCCAATAATTTATATGTGCTCTTGGCGCGCGTTTCGGTCATAAAGGACGATTCGTAATAAGACGTCGTACGGGCCCGCTTGCCGGATGACGTCACCCCGCGTCGCGTAATTTTCGCACGGATAACTCTGCTCCTGAGCTGAGCAGCGTCACCGGGTGCTTCGGGCATAATATTATACGAGCAATAATTTTCTTTAATTTGAAAACGTCCTGGAACTATGTACAACACTGAAAAGGTAGACTTGATGAGAAGGGTGGGTGTAGTAGATGGATGCATAAATTTGTTTTAATCTGGCCGATTAGAAGTTGTAGATAGGTGCCTGATATTCTGACATCTACACTATGAAAATAAGACAAATCATTGTGCCTTTATGTAATTAAATTTCAAGATAACACTGCGTCGGATGAACTTACACACGATGCAGAATATTTTATTTTTTATAATTTATATTTGAAGCACTAACTTTGTGATGTTCCATTAAAATGTAAATTTGTTTTAAAATCACTATAAATATTTTATTACAACTTAATTATAATGTCTACCGGTTTTGAAGCTAACCGTTTTTTTATCAAGACTGATTATTACTAAAACACTATCTATTCAGAATAATCATTCTGAATTTGCCAATCACCTAATAGAAAATAATCACTCGTATGATAAAAATAAAGGTCTAAATACATTACACATATGCAAAAGAGGACTTAAATGAAATTACTTAGAAATATTAGCAATTAAAAAAGGCAAAAGAAAATAATTTACAACTAATAAATACACAAGTAAAAGTCCGTTATTTCATATGTTTCCAATCACTCATCATCCATTTTGACTGTGACTGCCAATCAACAAAAAAATAAAGCCACTTGAGATCTACCCAAGCTCCTTTGCATAACCTTCGAAATATTTTGAATTTGTTTAGTAGATAGTGTTTTAGTATTAATTAGTCTTGATAAAAAAGTGGTTAGCTTCGAAAGCGGTAGACATTAAAATTAAGTTATAATAAAATATTTATGGTGATTTCAAAACAAACTTTCATTTTAATTATTTTATTTTTTATTCAAATTATACTCGGTAAACACTGCATTTTCTTATTAATTTATTATGACACGTGTTTTGATGCATTCCAAATTAATTAAATATTTTAAATTAATTAAAAAGGTATAGATTCCGAGTGTTTTTCTAGAACGATAGGATTTTCATCACGGATCATTATATACACGATATGAATATTTAACTATTGAGTAATTTTTTTGTCTTCTCCTCGAACGATTGGGATTTTCATCTAAAACAAACATGCACATGATATAAAATATTTGACTATGGTGTTAAGTTCAAGAAAAAAATATTATGGTTAGAACAATGGGTGGAGTTTCTTTCAAATAACCATACACATGATTTAAAATATTTAACGATAGAATTAAGTTCAAGAAAAAAATATTTTTGTTTGAACAATATGTGATTTTATCTTCGATGATGAACTCACATATAGTATGAAATACTTGACTTTAGTATTGAGTACAAGAAAACAATAGTTTTATCTCGAACGATTGGGTTTTTCATCTCAAATGAACATTCGTATGATTTAAAATATTTGACGATATGTTTGAAAATAAAAAATAGTTGGTCTTGAAGCATTAGGTTTTTCATCTCAAAACCATACACAAAATCTTACTTACTTGACTATAGAATACTTGTACTCAACAGAGTTTAAGAAAACAATAATTTTTTAATCAAAAGATCGGGTTTGTTAATTTCAAACGACCAAAGACATAATACAATATAATGTTTCCAATCACTCATCATCCCAGATCTCTTTTGACTGTGACTGCCAATTAACACAAAAAATAAAAGCTAATTGAGATTTACCTATTCCCTAAACGTCAAAACATTTTGATAGTGTTTAGGTATTAATCAGTCTTGATAAAGAAGCGGTTAGCTTCGAGACCAGAAGACATTATAATTAAGTTATAATAAAATATTTTTAGTGATTTTAAAACAAGGTTAAATTTCGATTATAAAATGGAAAATCACAAAGTTAGTACTTCGAATATAAATTATCCAATATAAACCATTTGATTTTGATAATAAGTATAAGGTAAAATAATTTTCATAAAACTGTTGGATTTTTATCTCGAATGATTTAGTTTTTCATCTGGAACGATCATACGTATAATAAGTTGGTACGACATGCGTTATCTGTGTACATATTGTGTGACAATTCATTCTAGACTGAAATTTAGTTTCACGCTCTTTGACAACATGAAGGAATACAAATTTGCACGGAAATAAAATAATTTCCTTATGAAACGTTGGCAGCACCATTTGCGTCCTTTTCAATTTTTAATGAAGGTACTTTGAAATTATACATAGCGCCCCTAACATTAAACATTCACCCTGAACACGTCATTTATTTAACTACGGGCTTTCAGATTTAATGAAATTTAAATGAATTATTTTTGTGATTACGTTTATGATAAAATAATTATATTTTATGACTAGCTCTAAATTGGTCCATCTTCATAGGTGGATGTTAAATAAGTTTGGTCTCCATAGATGAGTTTGCAGGTCGATTCCAAGCGGAATTTTGAGACACGTATTTGTAACCGATGATGCATAGGGCACTGCGTCGGATCATCATAGTGTTAACTTAAATTAAATTAAATGATCAGTCCTAGTGCAAGATACTTATAATTACAAATAGAATATGTAATGAATATCAATCCTTAAAGATTCTTCGGAATATCAATAAGTAAACGATATACTGTCAGAGGGATTGACAATTTGGGGGATCAATTGTTTGGGGGATTTATTGTTTGAGAAATCAACTATTTGGGGGATCAACTGTTTGTGGGATCAACTGGGGATCAACTGTTCAAATGATCAACTGTTCAAGGGATCAATTGTCTGGGGGATCGACTGCTTTGGGGAATCAACTATCTGTGGGATGAATTAGGGATCAACCGTTCAAATTATCAACCGTTCAAGGGGTCAATTGTCTGGGGGATCGACAGTTTAGGGGATAACCTATCCGGGGATCAACTGTCTGGGGGATCGACTGTCCGCGAGATTAACTGTTTTGGGGTTCAACTGTCTGAAGGATCGACTATCTGGGGGGTCAACTGTCTGAGGGATAAACTGTTAGGGAATCAATCATCATCATCGAACCCATCTGCATTTTTTTCCAAATAATATTTATTAACTAAATAACGAACTAAGAAGCATCACTCTACTTTCTTGTAGGGATAGGCAGAGATAATAGAACGCCACACCAATCTGTCTTTGCAAACGATCTTGGCCTCTTTCACCCTTGTAGATTTTTTCATACATACCCACCGATTATTCCGACTCTTGATCTGATCACGTCCAAGTAATTAAAATAAATGATTTTAATAATTTTTGATGAAAAGGGTTAGAAAAAAAAAATAGTTAAAGTCGGTGTTAAACTCTGAATACATAAATTTTAGATTAATCAAAAATCAATTCACGGCTACAAAGTTTTTCGTATTTTGTTCGCAAACATCAGAAGCAGCTTGTCTAACGTAAAGCTCTTGTTAATCACAAGTTTCGCATTATTTGCATTAAAACAAAATTGAAAGTAAAGGCTTTGCGTTAAGTTACTTTCGGTAAGCTTCTTTCTGTAAAGAGACTTTCAAACATATTATTTACCTAGCCTACTTATTATGTTTATACACTTATGCTTGGAAATTAATTATTTTCAAAATTTAATCATATATATATTATATTAAAGAACTTCCGAGAATTTGAGTAGTGTGTTGGTGAATGTTACACGTGTGTAAAGTGGTCACTTAAACCAGCTTATGACAGTCGTCAGCTCCATAAATGCCCAGACTTCCATAATCTTCTTCATCCATGTTCAGATGTCAAAAATAATGTGGAAAAAACTCCTTTAATTGGAGATAATTCAGCATTGCAACACGTATTTGGACACACTCAAAATGTTAAAATCAATTTTATTTAGAAAATTGAGTAAAATTTCATCACTTTTTTAGAAAATTTGATTGCTTAAAATTTTGATTGTTTTAGCATAAATATAAAATATTTTCTTTATTTTTAGTCAAGTAAAGAAATCTGTAAAAAAAAAATCTAAAAATAAAATATTTATTTAACTAAATATTATTCAGGGTATTTTTTTGTTGTTAAAAATGATTCATGAAATCGATGACAGAATTTTATTTGTTGTTTTATTATTTTTACGTGTAAGCCTAAGTGGTTTGTTTTTATAAATAATTATTACGTTTTGATTAATTAATTCGACAATCACATTGTGGTAAAATCTATCTTTTTATAATTAAAGTTTTACTTGGTAAAGTATTTACCTCCAAAAATAACTAAAAACATTAACTTGTGTGCAGACTGGGTATATAACCTTTGACTCAAAGTCTGTGACACCAACCACTGGACCACGACTCAGAAATAAGAATAAACACATAATTCAGTTAGCCATTAATATTATTATACTGATGATTTTTCTTGTAAAATGCCGATATTTTTATTCCGCTAAAATATAATTTATTATTTTAGATTTACAAATGCAAAGCGGGTTCGATGATTTATAAGTATTGGGTTCTTATCTTATCCTTTCCGTAAAATATTCTTTTCTCGGGAAACTTATTTAGTGTTTAAAGGAGACAATATTTATGGGTCTCTAACGCTATTTCGGCATGTAAACTTTTTTAAACTTTGAAGCCGGCAGCCTTTTAGTGGAATATATGGCTTGAAAGTACACAGCCTTAAGGCAAAAAGCAAACCGTATATTTAGCTGTAGACAAGGAGAATTACAATATTTTTAAAAATATGTTTAAATAAATTTGTGAACAAAATATTAGTTGAACTAGTATATAACCTTATAATTTATATTTGAAGCACAAACTTTGTGATTTTACCGTTTTAATTAAAATGTAACTTGGTTTAAAAATCACTTTAAATATTTTATTATAACTTAATTATAATATCTAACGGGTCAAAACGGTTCAGGGACGTTGATTGATTTGTGTTTGATTGTGACTGCTAATCAACACAAAAAATAAAGCCACTTGAGATCTACCCGAGCTCTTTTGCCTAGCGGCCAAAATATTTTGAATTTTGTTAAGTAGATACTGTTTTAGTACTAATTAGTCTTGATAAAGAAGCGGTAAGCTTCAAAACCTGTAGACAGGATAATTAAGTTATAACAAAATATTTATAGTAAATATTTATATTTTAATTAAAGTAAATAACCACTCACCGCGATTTTAGTCTATCGGTTTGAAACTAACAAGGCTCTTCGTCAGGACGTATTCGTCTATACCAGCATACAAGCTTAAACTTAAATATCTATCTTAAATCTTAATCTCAAATATATTTTTTAAAGAAAATATGTTTATTAATAAATATTCCCCTTAACTTATACCCAAAGAAATCTTAAAAAGAGGAAGAACAATACATGTTTCATATCAAGTTATCCTTAATTCCACTTAACAAACCCATGTTTTTTTCACTGCTTGTTACTTTGATGTAGACTTTCGGTTCTACATTTCACATTATTGAAGTTTGATTTCGATCGCGCCAAATTTCTAACTTCTTTGAACAACAATTCCATACCCCGAATCAATACGCCTAAAACAACGCTGTTTTTTGTAAGTTGTTGTTTCTCCTTAAAATGAGGATAATTTCCCGAAATCATTACCAATTCCTTCCTTATTATCTTTCGTTACAGATTATTATTCACATTGTTTCAGTAAAAACATGAATTTAATCATCTTTTGAGATGATTTCTTAGGTTCTTCTTTCGACAAAGGGATTCATTATTTGTTGAGATAATTTAGAGATGGCTGAAGCAAATTTGGGTCGATCAGCGCTTTCTTCAGAACCGGGTCTACGCTTTAGAAAGCTCATATTTAAGTTTTTATGTGAAAATGACACCTTCATTTAGAGGGAAACTATTAATCTTAATTGAGGGCATATCGGATGACAAAATTATAGTAATGAGAAGAATTAAGTAAAAATTTAAAGCATTCAGGTCTGAGTCCAGAAACAGTAGATTATATGTTGTATCTGTCTGCTCTTTACGGCCCTTGCCCAACAATATGGTGCATAAGGTACTACACATAAAGAACGCAAGGTATAAATTTCATCATTAATCCCACGTAGATAAATCAATTTGGCATATTAGGTGAAAATATCAAAAGATGTCGCTATTCATGTGAAGGAATTACTATATCAGGCATTTACAGGACTCACGAAGTGACATAGATTGGCTAAAGTGACCCCCTTTCATTTTTTTTTTATCATATCAAATCTTTTGAATTTGGTAGTTACAAATATTTATTTGCTATAAGTAATACCACTCAATATCTTAGTACGTATTTACCAGAGAGTTTGAAGTAATTAATAATTTTATTTTTTGTATTTGTGATATTTTTTTCAGTTCATTATCAAAAACTACTTGACTTATAAAAATCACAGTATTTTTTTTTTCTTTTGAATTCTGATCTCATTTTAAAAAATCACCTCTTGATGAAAAAAATTGTTCTCAAATAAGTCGTGTTTAAATGGTCTTAAAATGGTCCTAAACAAGTGATAGGTTT
The DNA here is from genome assembly GCF_059751285.1 of Brachycentrus maculatus. Classification (NCBI taxonomy): domain Eukaryota; kingdom Metazoa; phylum Arthropoda; class Insecta; order Trichoptera; family Brachycentridae; genus Brachycentrus; species Brachycentrus maculatus. The sequence goes on along the minus strand of NW_028281032.1, from coordinate 22,225 downwards.
TTGTATTTATGTCATAATATTATTCCACAAATTTTATACCAAGTTAATAAATATTATTTTCACTCTCCGAGCAAATCATATCATTTACGCTAGTCAAACGTCTTAGCAACCCATTTGTGTTTTTTTTTCTTCAAGAATTTCATCGTATCTTAATTATTATTTGAAAAAAAATTCAAAAAGCTCGCGCCGGCCCTGAATCTGGAACAGAGGAGGCATCAAAGATTAACTCTGGCGACTGTCTAAGAATGGGGATTACCCTCCGGACATCTCTCCATTTCAAATTATCTCTCGTTCGTAGTCTAAATATTTCGAAATAATTTTGATAAAGGGGAAAATACAGCGCCGACATATTTACACGAATTGTACGACAGAGAATTTAGTTTGGCGAGTTGCGAATAATTTCACGATACAAAACTTGTGTCTGTTGTTTCCGTTGATTATTGTTTCCTGTGAAGACTTTTGAATGAGTGGAATTCGAGATTTACAACATTTTGAGTGTGTCCTAATACTTGTTCACAAATCTGGATTATCTCCAATTATATGAGTTATTTATTAACATTCAAACAATTTGTATTGCAGTCTATTTCATTTCTTGTAAAATGTTTTTCATTGTTTGAGAACCATAAAAAAATGTTTCCTCATGGCACTTATTTTTACTTTATTGCGCATTCTCAACTTATACATCTTATAACTGTTTTTTTAAATTTTTTAAATGATTATTTTTACTTTAGCTCTAAATTATATCTGCCTATTAATCTTCTTTAGTCACGTTCGGCTACCGTTCTGGAGGTCCCTGGTTTGATTCCCAAGAGGGGTAAAATAAATATTAGTGATTTTTTCTCTGTAATATTTATTTAAAATTACCATGGAGTGGTACCTGAAGCAGAGGGCTGATGGGCTTTTATATGACACTGTGCCCTATGCACCACTGGGGTGCGGATAAGGGTTTTATTATTATTATTATAAATCCTCTTAACTTTTGCTTTATTTTATTCTGCTGTTTACTATCACCTCATTAACATTAACATAGTGTGGTAGTCAATCATGGGAAAAATTGGTGAATTTCACATGTGTGTTAAGTGATTACTTAAACCAACCCATGGCGGTCTTAAGCCCCGTAAATACTCAGACTTCCATATCTTTGTCGTTGTTAAGATTATAATTTCGTACTTATATTATTTTGTGGATATTTATCATTTAAAACATTTAGCTTTTTATCACCCATATTTGTCCAGTTACTAGTCAAATAAAATAAAACATCATGCTTGTTACTGGCTATTTTTTTCACGTTAGCCTAAGTGGTTTGTTTTTTTTAAATAAAAAAATTGTTATGACAGATATTTTTATTTGAAGCATTAACTTTGTGATTCTCCATTTTATATTTAAAATGTAACATTTTATTTGATATTTTACTTATTCTTTCAGCATTCACATTGTGGTAAGGCATGATGAAATTGTAAAAGAAACACAGTTGTTTTTACCACTTCAGTTTATTTTATTATAACGACTAGATTCGGAAGTTATGCTTCCATCTTCAGGTTTAAATGTAAACTAAATTTTAATATTTTTATAAAATTAAATAATTCTGTTTTCAACACTTTTTTTATTTATACAATTTAACCTACCGGTTCCGAGAAGAACCTTGTTGTCATCAGGGTTTATTTTAATTCAAAAACGCCAAAAACATCAATGTTAACATTTAGGATTTTTACGGAGTGTGTGGAAGTTTTTGGTGAGAATATTTTATGTTTTTAATGTTTTTGAATTCAAATAAACCCTGATGATGAAAAGGTTATTGTCGAAACCGGTAGGTTAAATTGTATTTATAAAGAAAGTGGTGAAAAAAAGTTAATTAATTTTATAAAGTTTATAAAATGTGCCACAAAGTATCTGCGGAAAACATTCAAGAAATAATATTTTTCTTTTACAATTTTAATTATGACATAATGGAGATCTAGCCTTTGACTCAAAGTCTGTCACACTGACCACTGGACCACATCCCGAAATATGATTAAATACATAACTAAGGACATTCGTACGACAGAAAATTTAATTTGGCGAGCTGCGAATAATTTCACGATACAAAACTTGCGTCGTTGTTTCCGTTAATTATTGTTTCTTGCGTAGACTTTTAATTGAGCGGAATTCAAGATTCATGGGTTGCTCGTTCCGCGGTTTGCGAGATCTAACTTAAAGCGCCCTTCCTTATACTTATTTACGAATGTGCATGTATGTATATACTTCACGTTTTTTATTAGGGATATTCGATTTGGCGCAAAAATCTATGTCGTTAATTGATTAAAATTGTCGTCTACAAGGCAGTATGTATTTTTGCGTTAGGGTAGTACAAGCGAATAGAACATAATAAAACGGTTTATGAGTTTGGCAATTCGGTGTTGTGCAGAGTTATTTACTTCTTTGTTATACTCTCCGTGGAATTTAATTAAAAGTCAGATGCTAAAATCAATCGGCACATTTTTTTCAAATAAATAATTATGAAATACACGAAAGTTGTAATTCGGCATTTTAATATTATTATTTAAGTAAAAATCTTTATTTTTTGCACAACAAAATTTATAAATTTAAAAATCACAATGTATGTAAATGTAAGTGCTCGTTTGTTTAAAATTTTATATATCCTAAAGTTATTTACCGATTCTATTGAATATTGAATCAACACTTTTGACGCTACAATTTGAAACGTGAGAATTTTTATATACCTGTATTACGTAAAAACACGATTTTTTTAAACGTATTTTAATCGTTATGGCAGCGCCATCTGTTGAATACGTTATACTTAAAATTAATCTTGGGGGATATAGTACTGGACAGCTGCTGTTACTAAGCATTCTCAATGTTTTGGAATGCATTATTGTTTTGTAGATTTGAAATATTTTCATTGCTTAAAGTACTGTAAAATTAAACATATAAAAAAAGAGTGTTGTTTAACATTTTTTTTTTTAATTTAACAAACTGAACAACAGAAACGCTTGGTGTGGTAAAGCCAGTGTATTAACAACAAAAATCTATATTCGAGTTATTTTACTCTGTATTCATGTGACCATTTGTAGCTTATTATTTTTTTTTAAAACAAAACACCGTATACGGTCCTTAAAAATTACGCGGAATGCATCGAAACATGCACCACAATAGATTTTAAGTAAAATTGGTATTTACTAAAATTAATATTATAAATTGAAAATGAATAGATATTACCACAAGGTAACTGCCTAATCAAATAATGAAATTAATTTCTCAAAACATCGAAGGAATTTGGGAAGACCTCTGAGATATACTGGAGATGAATTTTACTGGTTGTATTTAATAAAACTTTGGGATAGTAGGATAGTCTAGAAGAAAGCTAAAGAAACGTCAAAAGCCTTAATATGACTTTGAATGAATGTACGTTTCAATTGGAGATGTGTATTTTTATTATAAGGGATGTGATGTTTGTATGTGGGGATACTAGATCTACCTGTTTCAGCATCGATTTAACGCTGAAAATCTATCATCGCAGGATCCGATTTCCACACACAGTAGCAGGATTATGTACAATGTTTGTGAAGTCAACACGCAGAGTGATTTATGAGTCCCGTTCAATTTATCCCTCGACACAATTCAGGAAAGCTCTGTTAAATAATTAATGTAGCCTCTCCTACCCTTCATCGATTATGTTCTAATTCTAATAAATCTCCCGCGATTATGCCATTGTAAGTCGAGTTCCATTTAAGCTGGCAATTCTGATTTAAATTGACGTACTTACGTATAATGTTACAGTTGAGTCGAGTCTTGTGGAACTTTAAGTTGCTGCTGAGGGTAGCGTGCTAAGGGTACGTGTTCGCTATCATTTATTTCATTACTTATGGAGAACTTTGTTCTCTTTTCGTAACATTTATTGCTTGCGATTTACTATTCGAACTCGCGCAAACCATACAAAAGAAATTTTTCTTAACCATTTAGATTTTTTTTTCACTTGTTTGTTTGTACATATTTGGAAGTGTCATGTTATGTTTGAATGAATCGTGTCCACATTTCGGGTATGTGTGTGTATATATCGCTCACTCTTTTCAACAACGTCATATATAAAAAAAAAACTTTTCAGGAGATGGTTTTTAAAGTTAAAGAATATAATGAAATATATTTAAAAAAATATCAGGCCGCTTTAAGAACTTTTTACTGTGCAACAAATCTTTTTAGGTAAAATCTGAAGGTTTCCCATTTGAAAAATATTTAGTATATTTTACAAAATAATTAAACAATACTTTTTCTTCAAAATTTCAAAGACAACACTTTCTGCCCTGTAGCGGGTAAATATTTAGTTAAAAATATGCCGCTTTTGCTGGGATATAGAACATTTCCTGGGCATTTCGAAAACATGCACCACTGAAAATTAACGATTTTTGATATATGACGTTGTTGAAAGGAGTGAGCGATATATGTGCGTGTGTGTTTTTATATGTATATGTTTATATATATATATATATATATATATATATATATATATATATATATATATATATATATATATATATATATATATATATATATATATATATTTATATATATATATATAAATATATAAATATATAAATATATATATATATATATATATATATATATATATTTATATATATATATATATATATATATATATATATATATATATATATATATATATATATATATATATATATATATATATATATATATATATATATTTAATATATATATATATATATATATATATACATATATATACATATATATATATATATATATATATATATATATATATATATATATATATATATATATATATATATATATATATATATATATATATATATATATATATATATATATATATTTTTTTTTTTTTATTCATTTAATATATTTACATTTTTATTTATAACATAATAACATTTGAATCATTTATACATATGTAGAACTTTTATATTTCGATTCGCTGTGCCTCTCCATAAAAGAGTCTGTGCTCTTGTGCTTGGAAAGGGACTTACACTCGTGGTTTAATGTTATATAATAAAAGATATAATAGTTTTTTTAATATATTTTTTTAAAGATTTAAATGTATAGAGCTTTAATTTTTTTCTTGAGGATTTTTATATCATCTATTTTTTTTATTTCTTTAGGGAGTTTATTGAAATGTTTGATTGCCAAATATTTGAAGTTTTGCTGAAATTGCTTGGTGTTGCATTTTGGAATAGAAAAATCGTTTGAGAATCTCGATGATAAATTCTTTGTTAAATTTAAATAGTTGTCACCCTTTAGTATTTGAAAAACTGCGGTTTTTTTATAAATGGATTCTATATTTGGGACTTGAAATTTTTTAAATAATAATTTTGTTGGAAATATGTTTTTTTTTTCAAGATGACTTTAATTATGGATTTCTGTACTATTTTCACTGAGTTCAGTATGTTGTTGTATGAGCCTCCCCATGCAATAATGCCATACTGTAGTAGTGAGTGAACGATAGCATAGTAAACTCTTTTTAGGTTGTCGATGGTTAGTATGTTTCGGATTCTAATGAATATATATATGCATTTTCTTATTCGTTTTACTAGTTCATTAATGTGACTATGGTATTTCAAATGTTGGTCTATTATTACACCTAGATATTTTATTTCTTTTTTTGGACATAAAACAGAACATAAGTTTTTGCAATTTGAATCCCTGCAGTCACCATTGTGAATTGTAATTTTTATATTTGTCGGTATCTTGAGTTTATGGATACAAAATGGGATAAAGAATGTTTTATCTGTATTTAGGGATAATAGATTATTGTCAAACCAGAATTTTAGGATTTTCATGTCCTTATTTGCGCGATCATTTACGGTATTCCAGTTGGGTCCGTTTATAACTATTGCGGTGTCGTCAGCATAGGATATTATGTTACCGCTGATGTTTTGGTGAAATATGTCGTTGACGTAGATGATAAATAGTAAAGGGCCTAAGACTGTACCCTGAGGTATACCGAAATTACTAGTAAGGGGTTGGCTATAGGCTTCATTGATTTTGACAATTTGGGTTCTTTCGAGAAGATAACTCTGGAAAAGTTTTAAGGCTTTACCCGTAATTCCGACAGATTTTAGTTTTAATAGAAGTTTATCATGAGAAATACTGTCGAAAGCTTTTCTTAGGTAGACAAAAATTCCTATACAGTTGAGTGATTTATCAAGAGAATCTTGAATGATGTATGATAGTTTGGCAATTGCATCTTGTGTGCTTCTTTTTTCCATGAATCCATATTGGTTTTCATTGATTATATTAAATTTATTAACATATGTGGACAGTCTTTTTTTAATGATTTTTTCAATGATTTTACCTATGTTTGATATGAGAGATATAGGTCGGTAATTTGTGACTAATTCTGGATTTCCAGATTTGTAGATGGGGATGATAATGGCTTTCTTGTAAATTGTAGGGAATATACCGGTTGTGAGGCTAAGGTTTATGATGTGTGTCAAAGGTTTAGAGATTTGTTTTTTTATGAATTTTAATGTATTAACAGAGTGTCCGTCGTATCCCGGGGCAGATCCTCCTTTCATATTTGTTATGATTTCTTCAATTTCCTCCTGGGATGTTATTTGTAATGATGCTAATATATTATTGGAAGTTGGAGTATCTGTTTTGAAAATATCGGAATTAGTTTGAGTAGGGATTTTTTGCGCTAAATTTTTACCAACACTGGCAAAAAAATTATTAAACATATTAGCAGTTTTGTGAGGCATTTCTAATCAATGAATTCGTGAATTTTCGTTTGAGAGGTACATTATTTTTTTTTGCTGGGGGTGTTTTTTATCAATTATATCATTTATTATATTCCACATTCTCTTACTGTCATTTTCTGCAAAATCTATTTTTGTTTTGTAATATTTTTCTTTGGTATTTTTGATGAGAAAAAAAAGTTTTTTTCTATACAGTTTAAAATATTTTTTTAGGCTTTCGTTTTCGGGATTTTTTCTAATTTTTTTTATTAGACTTTCTTTATGTCTTATAGACACAATAAGTCCATGCGTAATCCACGGTTTTATTGGTTTGAATTTTGATGATTTTTTTCTGAAGGTTTGGTATTTGCTGGCATTCATGATATGACAAAATTTTTCTTCGAATAATTTAAAGCATGTGTTTACATCGGTACATTGGAATAATTCTTCCCATTTCTCGGAGTTGAGTTTATTTAAAAGTGAATTATTTAATGCCGGTGCTGAAGAGGTTTTATTTGGTATGTTTATATTCGTTATATGTGTGTTCGGTAGGTTATATGAGTATTTAATTATTGTTGTAAAATGATCAGTAATAGAGGTGTGTATAACGCCAGCTGTTATATTATCAGAATCGAGTGCGTTACAGAAAATATGGTCTATACAGGAAGGTCGTTGACCTTGAATGTTTCTAGTGGGATTATTAATAAATGATGTGAAATTGAATTCCGCTAGAGTATTCAAATAATTATGTTTATTATTGCGGTCATATTCCCTGTCGATGGATAAATTTATGTCACCTAATAAAAAAGTTTTTTCATTTTTGAGATTGATTAAGATACATTTTAAATGTTCTATGAATGTTGTTATCGATGAAGAATGAGTTCTGTAGATTGCTAAAACATTGTTAATGTGACCTTTGTAATTAATTTTAATTTTTAGCATATTAACATTTTTTATTATTATTTCTTCGAAATCAATAACGTTATGTGTATTTGCTATGAAAATTGCGATTCCGCTATTTTTGTTGATGATGTTTTTTGTTGCATAATAAGTGTAGTTCGGAATGTGGTAATCGATATCATATGATGAGTGAGTTTCTGTCAATATAATCACGTCCAGTCTATTAAAACTATTTGTTACTACTATGAATTCGTCAAAATTTTTTCGTATACTTCGAATATTCATATGCAATATAATTAAGCTATTGTCAGGGTTTGGATCTATTATAGCATTTGTATCATTAACGGTATGAAAAGTTCGTTCGTCTATTTGGAATTTAGTATCTATAGAATTAATTAAGAAGTCAGTCATTAGAACTGAAGAGAAGATATAAAGATAATAAAAATAAAATAAAAATAAGAATAGGTAAATGATAAGGAGAAAATTACGGTTAGTGAAGTTATAATGTTTTTTTTATGATTGTGTGGAAATGCATATATATACTCACTAAAAACAAAAAATACTCACTCATAATCTATTCGGTCTTTCGCTATGATCAACATTTTTTTTCTGTATTCACAGCAGGTATTATCCGCGCTGTGATCAGTGGAGTATTTCATATTGTAGTTGCGATTTTGCGAAGCGCAGTTAAAACAATTGGATTTTTTATCTAAATTTGTGCAGTTTTTTTGCGAGTGCTCTCCTGAGCAGTGACGACATGTAGGTGGTTGAGTTCGAGATAAGCATCGTAGAGCAGTGTGACCATATTTTTGGCAGTGGAAACACTGAGTTAGAGGGTTGCAATCTTCTACTGTAATTCTTTGAAAGTTTATGTTGAGTTTGCCCTTTTCTATTAGAATTTTCCTTATTTTGCCTGAAGTTTGTATAATATAGTTAGTCGTGTCTCTATTGATTCCTTCTTTGTCATTATTTTTAAATTCTTTTAATAATTTTATACTATTTTTATCGTCTTCTTCTAAACCATTATTTTGCATAATGATGCCGTTTACTATTTCTTCTTCGGAGAGGTGGGTTTCTAGTCTTTTTAGGATGAGACATGGTTTCCTTTTTTGTATTTCTTCTGCATTAACGTCTCTTCCTAGGACATTATTGATTTCTTCTACTAGAATTTTCGTGTCCTCTTTTTTAGTGCAGTTGATGATTAGTTTGTTTACTCCGACTTTTTTGATACCGTCGATTCCTATTTTTAGTTTTGGTATTTTAATGTTTTTTTTTATTTATCTTTGATTTCTTGAGAGATTATGTTGTTTTTTCCTGTTATTATTATTGCATGTTTTTGTTGGGGTACAGGTATTTTATTATTTGTTGTAAGTACTTGTGAGTACGTCCTCTTGCTGTTGTTTAAGTATTCTTCGATTTTTTTGTGTAGGTTTCGTTGTTTTTTATGATTTTTTCTTGCAGGTTAATTATTTGGCTATGGTATTCGTTTTTTTCTTTATTAATTTGTTCTTCTAGCGCCTTTAAATTCTGTTCTAGAACATTTTTTATTTTCGAATCTTTTAATATATATATATATATATATATATATATATATATATATATATATATATATATATATATATATATATATATATATATATATATATATATATATATATATATATATATATATATATATATATATATATATATACATATTAATGGCTAGAGAGGAAATAAACTGATAATCAAGAATAAGAGTTTGTGGATTGGAGAAGGTGGTGGAAGGTGGAGGAAGGTGGTATTTCAAATTAATGGTATAGGTGTAAAGAAGGTACGAGAGAAAAAGATTTTGTTAAACATTATATTCAGTTTATTCCAAAAAAAATAAGGGCCAACAAAATTTCTATCGAGCAGAGGGGTAGATGTTTGAATTGCTTAAATTTATTTTTAGAATTTGTTTTTCCAGGAATTTCAGAACTCGATAACGAGAAAAAAATTACACATTTAATTTTTTAGATATAAAGAAATTTTTACATTTCGATTTATTTATACGAGTATTATTTTTGCTCTAATATTTTTCCCGTAATATTTTTGTTCACAACTAATTGAAAATTTACAGATCATTTTTTTTGTTTCAGCTATGCCAAATGACATTTTTTGTTGGAATGTCATAATAAAGGAATGTTTATTTTACCAACATCATCATCAGCCTGGTAATGTCGGTAACGATGAAATTCGGTCACAAGTAAATATCAAATAAATAAGTGGAAAAAGTTTCATATTATTTTTTGACATCTCATCAAAGATGAAGAAGAATATGGAAGTCTGGGCATTTACGGGGCTGACGAACGTCATAGGCTGGTTTAATTTATCACTTTACACAGTGTAACATTTACCAATTCTACCCATTATTGACAACCACAATATTGAAATTCTCGGAAGTTCTATATACTTATATGAACCAATTTTAAAACATTATTCTTGAATCACTAGAACTTCACTGGAGATATCTATTGGTGAGATGAAAAGAAGCTTTTTATTGAGCAGAAACTCTTTTATTAGTATGTCAGGTCCGAATCATGGATCATAATCACACACATGAGGAACGCCAGAAAATATCATTTTCATTTTAATTATTTAAGCTTATAATTTGACCAGATAATTTATTTACAACATTTTGAGTGGGTAAAAATACTAGTTCACAAAATCTGGATTATCTCCGTTTACAGAAGTTATTTTCATATTATTTTTTGACATCTCATCAAAGATGAAGAAGAATGTGGAAGTCTGGTCGGTAACCCCGTAAATGCCCAGACTTCCATATTCTTCTTCATCTTTGATGATATATGAAGAAATTAACTCCTGTAATTGGAGATAATCCAGATTTTGTGAACAAGTCTTTGGTCACACTCAAAATGTTGAAAAAACGTACCAATTGTTTTTGCATAATTGTTATTATTTTATCATATTTTTATTGAATTTCCAGAGTTTTTGGGACACCTTTGTCTATAACGGTGACATACTTGAGAGAATTATAAAGTATGACTACGCTATGTAAACATCATTTAGGAATACATATGAAAGTTGATAAAAGAGGAGAGAAAACACTTAATTTAACGTCAAGCCTCCATTTGCCATGGAAATATCTGGTAAGCGATATCTAAGTACAGGCATTACACATCGTTATCATATTTTCCGTGAACCCACTCCATTGTATAAAAATATGGTGTCATGAAGCCTGAATTCCATCACGCGTGAGTACTTATTCATCATCTCCTCACACCAGGGTAACAGCAGATAGAAATCGATTGCTAACATATTTTGATGTATTTTCTACATTCCATTAAAAAAAAAATATCACATCGTTTTTTGACATTTCATTAAAGATGAAGAAGAACATGGAAAATTTACGGGGCTGACGACCGTCATAGGCTGGTTTAAATGATCACTTGCGTATTCTTCTTCGTCTTTGATGAAATGTCAAAAAAATCAATTGAAAATAACTTTTGTGATTGGAGATAATCCAGATTTTATAAGTATTTTGAAACACTCAAAATGTTGTAGAAAAATATCAATCTAATAAATAAATCTTATTATTAGATTTAAGTTTTGTACTGATATTTCTTGGTTGAACTGCATTTTATAGAATAAAATAACAACTATGTAATTTTTTCCACATGAATTTTTATGTAACCAGCTACCGGGTTTCGTCGTAACTGACAACATTAGACTGATGTGAGGTTAGACAAAATTTTATATACACAACAAGGCAGGAGTTAAAAAACAAAGAATTCATATAATTTTTCTGACAAAATTAATTTAAATTTAATGAATTTTAAGAGTGGAATCTTCTGTAATTATGTTTCTTTCGTACTTGAAACTTTGACTTTCTCTACGGGAAATGCAAAACTGTATAAAGTTATATGAATAAGGAATATGATTAAAATATGAACGTGATCTCGTAAGTTTGAAAACTTTCAACATCCAGCTTTTTAATAAAAGGATTTTTAAGGATTTTAAATATCCTGTATATAAACATTCTAATTAAAAGCTTAATAGATATCTCAACAAAGAATAAAAATACATATAATTTGAATGAAAATTTGTCTTAAGCTGCTTTATGTGATCACTTTACAAACGTGTAGTATTCACCAGTTCGACCCATAATTGACAATCACACTACTCTAATTCTTGGAAGTTCTAGATAGATGATCCATTTTCGAAATATTGTATTTAAATCACTAGAATTTCACTAGAGACATCTATTGGTGAGATGAAGAAGCTTTTTATCGACCAGAAACTCTTTATACTTGTGTGTGAGATCCGATTCCTGGATTATTATCACATACATGAGAAACGCCAGAAAATATCCTTTTTCATTTTTATTAATTGGAGATAATTCGGATTTGTGAATAAGTATTTGGACACACTCAGAATGTTGTAAATTCTTCATCTTTGTTCAGATGTCAAAAAACAATGCAAGAAATGACTTCTTATTGGAGATAATCTAGATTTGTGAATAAATATTTGGACACACTCAAAATGTTGTACACTTTTACATTTTTATTTATTAAGAATTTTCACTCTTATTACGTGCACGGTGCTGTACGACCAATTTTTTAAATGGTGCTTTTCGCATGTTGAGGTAGTATGATAACGAAAAAAAACACCATGCTTTACACAAACATTGTGATTTATGTAACCTTTAAAATGAATAATTAAGTTGAGCTTTCGTTCATTAAAACCGTTGGTTATTTAATTAATGTGAAATCATACATAAGTATTTTAATTTGAAAATTCAGGAAGGTTGCGTGTTGATCATAGATAGCTCCATAATCAAGTTTTATAATGAAGTTTATAAATAGGAGAGTAGAGGACCTACAAGCACTCTTTTCGTCATAACGACAACAAAAGAGAAATATTTGTGTTTTTATTATTTACAAAAATACTTCAATTTCATACTATTTCTGTGAGCCGTAGTGGCTCATTACAAGAAATAGGTATCGAATTGTGGTAGAGTAGGTCCGAAGTTCTATAGCCCAGTCACTGTAGTTAAATAGAATATATAATGAAAATAGAAATCAAACATTTTAAATTTGTTCAATTTTCCGATAGTAGAAATCACACATTTTAAATATGTTTATTTTTATAGATATCCTATGAAATAACCCCCGTATTTGAAGGCGTTTTCTTGTCAATTCTTCTTTATGATTGGAGAATAAATTAAGGGGACTTATGTTTTCTTAGAAACGAATATTAGGTTTAAATTTTTAATAATAAAGATGATGTCAATAACGATGTTGTATTATTTATTAATCCGGCATTAATTTTGTGGAATGACATGTTGATATATTTTTTTAAATTAAACACTTGAATATATCACTTGATGAGTTTTATTTAAATATACGACTAGTTTCGAAAACTTACAGATGTTTTCATCTTCTGGTAAAAATTAAAACTTACGAACAAAATATATATAGGGGTATATATAGGTTAATAAATATAGGGAAGGAGGGGGTTAAGGAACATGATTTTTTGTAAAAGAAAACGTTGATAATAATGGTTACGTATTTTGAAACAGTATATTATTATATTAATTAACGTTTTATTTGAATGAATTTTTTTATGTATTTCTAATTTAAAAACATTTTAACCCACCCCCCCTTTGATACATTATCTGAATCGGAATATTGTGTGACAATAAAAGGTTAAGGACCGGTTCGGCGAACTCTAAAAATTTAGGCACTGATTCTAGCGAACCGGTGCAAACCGGTTAAATCCCACCACTGGCACTGGTTATATTGAATAAATAATAGAGTTAAAAAATCACTTGCATTTATTTGATTTCCCCCCCTGGGAATCGAATCCGGGACCTCCAGTGCTGTAGCCGAGGGTGCTGACCATTATACTATGGAGGCGGACATGTGTTTTAAAATAACTATATAAGGATTAACAAAAAAAATTGGATCTGCCAATTACACTGAATACGTTTTTTTTTTATTTAGAACGTACGCAATTTACGGTCTCATTTGGTACCATATGGAAGAGAATTACGTGAGTGATTAACCCATCAATATAACGCGGATATCTTCGTATGGATGTATTATATTAATATATTCGAGGGTCGTGTTAATGACACCCTCCCTTAATTACCCAAAGTTACGTGGGAAATATTCCGCGCGTATTCGACCACGCGGTCATGAATTACTTTGAGGTGTGGAGAGTAATGAGGCTTTATAACATACTAACGCATTGGCTTTGAATTTCAAGGGAATTCGGAAAGGGTTGAATCGTCTAAATATTGAGATTAATCGTAAATATTTGGTGATAAAATTGTATTTAAAAAAAAAAACAATTAAATACGAAGTTTGTTGATGAAGAAGAAAATGAAAGTATAGTACTAACAGAGCTTACGACCAAGCATAGATTGGTTTAGTCAATAACTTGTCTAACTAAACATTTATTTGCTAAAACACTTTAAAAAACCTTATAATATATGATATTCAAAATTTATAAAAATGAAACTTAATTTAAAAAAATATTAAAACGTTTGTCGTAATAAATATTTCATACCATATTTTGAGTGTGTCCAAATACTTCACAAGTTCACAACTTTGGATTATCTCCACTTAGAAGCTTTTTTTTAAACTGTATTTTTATCTGTAAATAAGCCCTGGAAATGCCCAGACTTCCATATTCTTTATCATCTTTGTTGAGATGTCGCAAATAACTTTTATAAAAAACCATTTTATTTCATTGTTATGATGAGTATTTAAATGATAGAAACTTTATATAAATAAAACAATTTGATAAATAAATTTAATAAAAACCTTTTTTCTTAATAACAAAGTTGTTTTATTTTATAAAGTTTATAAAATGTGCCACAAAGTATCTGCAAACAAAAGATATAATATTATTAATGTATTTATAATTATAAAATAATTGAAATTACTGATGTACCCTGATAAAATCGTCCAAAATTAAATAATTTCATTAATTGATTCTGCAGTCACATTGTGGTTATATCTTTCCATATTTAATTCTAAATGTAATATTGTAGTGGTAATAAATCATTGTAGTGGTATTGTCGTATTTACCATGTCAAAATCAAATCAAATAGACATGTTTACCCCATTATTAATTATCGATTCGGTTATAAAATTGAGTAAAATAACCTCTAAGTCCATCCGTGACGGGATTTAATCATATTCATTTTCATTTAAACATTTTTAAATCACAAACAACACGATAATTTACGCAAGTGCTGAGTAAAAATGAAAGATACCAACTATTATTTTGGTAAACGAACACGTTTACCCAAAGTACCTACTTGCAGATACGTCTATTATATTCGCCCTGGGACCGCTAAAGGTCTGATTGTATCAGAGATGCTCCATTCTGACCAGTTATGACCCCACCCTAATGTAATATGTGACATTTTGATGTACGGGTAATTTTGCGATATTCGGTGTGTGTGGTACTATTAACCTTCCCCTCCCGGTGATATGTATTTACTACAACTCTACATCTAAAATAAGAATGTCAATATAAAATATAATAGATACGGGCTCAGAATTTTTGTATTGCTCCGTAATATAAGTACCCATGTATTACTTGAAAGTATTATGATATAAAGTTATTAACCCCTTATTACTCGCACGAAAAAATTAACTAACTGCTTATTATTTATGAAATATATAAGATAATAAAACTCGCTTATTATTAAAGTGCTTTATTGATTTTATCATATTTAAAAGAAACAGCATGAACTAAATATCAAATGCGAAGCAGAAAATGCTTAATTTTTTTATGCGAAATTGCTTTGACACGATGCGAGTAATTAAGGGCTAAATGATTTGTGAAAAAATCGGGGATAAAATCACCAATACACCAACGTTTCTGTGTGTGTGAGCGTAGCGTGCTTTGTGTATACGGCGCATGTCGTAACATGTTTACTGCGCCAGTAGTGCGCAGATCGTCTTACGCGGCGGTCTCGTCGCTACGCCAGGTATTGCGGCTACTTGCGATACATTTTTTTCTTGTTTTCAGATACTTACCGGAGCTAACATTACAATATCGTTACATTTAAACTTTAACTCTGGTTAATAAAAACAGCATTTAGGAATATTTACATTTTTACCGTTTTTACACCACATTTTCATATGGTGTACAAAATACATTAAAGAAGGAAGTTTTTAGCACCGAACGGAAAGTTTAAGGCAAATGGGGACTCAAGGAAAACGTACGCAGAGTTAGGCTGAGGTGGTCGGTGATTGGTGGAGATTGGCAGAGATTGGTAAAGACGGGTGAAAAGGGGAAAATAGAAATGGCCCGAAAGGTAACGAGTGCTGAATTGTGGCCAAAAGGTAAACACACGTACTGACGTTGGGTAAATATTGTATGGAGAGAGTAAGGTAAAAATAAGATTTTACTCAACGCTGAATTTCCTTATTTAAAAAATATTTACTTTGTTTTTTTTTTATAAATATTGTCAACATACTGTGAAAAGTTGAGACGGTATATATATTTTTTTAATAAACTTATTTGAATGTTAAAAAAAGTTTTATTTATGATATTATTTATTTATTTTGATTTAATTTCATTACAACATACCATATGTGATAAAGTAACAGTAATAACTAACTAATCATCACGCAGTGTCCCCGCAGGCGTAGGCAGAGAAAATAGAACGCTATACCAATCTGTCTTTGCCAACAATCTTCAGCTCTTCCACATTTACGCATTTTCCCATGCATACCAACTCCTAACCTAACTGAAGTATTTCAAATACTTAATCATGCCAAGTTTTCTCAGGTCTTTTTCTGCTTGTATTACCAACCAGTTTCGCTTTTATTCACATTTTAGTTAAATATGTTATATTGTACCTGCTTCGATTTTGCGTGGAAAAGGGTAAGAACGAAAAAAATAAAGAAAATTTCACGTATTTGTACAAATTTCCGATATATTCTATCAGTGAATATTATCACATATTAGGAGAGTACTTAAATTAATTGCTTTTATTCCAGGTTTAATGAGTTTGATCAGTGAGTAATGACTGTAGTGCTTTTTTCTTCCTTACACGAAAATAAAATAAAAGCACGTAACGTATTTTTTTCGTTAGTCCCAGATAACCATTAAGAATCTCAGGTGTGTGTATAACTCCATTCATCCCCTTCCAGACAGCTTCTCCAGGGTGTCTCATATATCAAAAAAAGATTGATGTACTGTTTTTAGTAAAATAATACATAAAATAATTTCGGAATCCAATATCTTACTCGTTTCGTTGTTATTATCTCTTTCTTTATCGGATAGATTGGTAATTGTTAATAACACTGGCCAACAATGATTTAGTAACTGAAATTTTGATGACTGATTTGGACTAAGTTAATCGTTCTTATTCAACGTCTATATGGTGACAAGCTTGTATCACGTCAAGTTTTGATGTTACAGTCATATAATTTCTTGTATGGATTTGTATGGACGTTGAAACCGTAATAAGGATTGGGATCTAGAGATGTTTTAGTCTAAGGTCTAAGGGATTTAAAAATAGTATTGATAATAATGGTGTAACAGAGGAAATATACTAACTTCAGATATTGAATGCGATATCATTATATGTTTATATTTATTTTTACATAAATAATAAGATAAACTTTAGTCGATATCAGAATTAAAATTTCCATAACTAATAAATCTTACGTGCTACATTTTTATTGCTTTCGTTATTTAATTCAGCTATATAAAGTGCATAAAGATCAGGTATTTTCATGCAAGTTACAAAATAAAAGTTGTAAATTGTTAGCTAGTTTATTATTTAATCGAAACACTGCAGTTTTTTTCTAAAATCATCCTTGGAAAGTGTATTGCAGATATATTATCGCTCATTTGGTGCAACAATGATGTAATTATACATTTTTTAAACATGTTAAATAACACTCTCCTTATCATTCATCGTTCACTTTGTGTTATACCACTTTTATAAATACTTATTCGTGACTACCGGTTTTGGAATAAGAATTCCATCATTAGGTCAATAAAATAAAATTATTACGATTTCACATTTGAACAAAAATAAAATATTGAAAGAGAGAAAAAAGAGAAATAAATTAAAAATTAGGACACACTCAACAAATTGTGAATATAACTATAATACAATGCATTGACTATGAAGATGAAACTTATATTTTCTTAACCGTAGTTGAAAATAATTTTAGAATTTTATTATTTACCTTATTTGTAACACGCATGTGTTACATTATTATGACGTAACTACGTTGTAACTGTAACATTTCGCGCCGCAAAAGCTAATAAAAATGCTAATGCTCGAATAAATGTTACAAAAGAACGAGAAACTTTCATCTTTTTGCTCTTTTCACTCAAATAAACATAGAAATATCCGCTCCAGTTGTAATAACATCTAATTTTTCCACTTATTCAAATCTCGCATTGGATTTTATTGGGGGTAGTTCAAAATCATACACTTTATTGTTAAATTATCTTTTAACGTTACCCACCCGAAGTATCTAAAAAATACGTATATTCTAAATCAGTGGTGTTTAACCGGTGCTTCGCGAGCTTATTGCAAGTGCTCCGCGAAATTATGATAACCAAAATTTAATGTTGGCTCATTTACTGTGCAATTTGAGTAACAAATAAAATGGTGAGATGGCAGCACCCTTGCAACGTGAAGTTATGTGCGCTCACCCCACAACAGGGGTCAAGATATCTTTGATTATACATATCGTAGTCGTACAGGAGAAAGTGACCGACTAACAAAACGTAAAATGTCCAGGAGGGCCATTTAAGTCACTTTTGCTTGGCAAGAAAATAAACAACAATGCAGTTAGTCATTTTTAACAAGTCAATATATTATACTTCCAAGTTTAAAATTCTTTGGGATTTTTTCAGGGCAATATTAAGCTAGTAAGATATCATGTAGTCAATGATCACGTTTTTGTAAAAAAATGAATTTAGTCACTTTCTCCTGTATGACTACGATATTTTACATACTTAGAACAATTGAAAATATCATGGGAGCTATGCGTAGGAATTTCAGACTGACTTCATCAATGGTAGGTTCGTTGTTTATTTCATTGTTCATTGTTTATTAACCTTTGTTTAGCAATTTGGATGAAGAAATGAGAGTAGCTATTTCAAAATTAGACTTATATCGCTGAAATTTGTAAAAACCGATAAGTTCAGATGTCACATTAAATAATTTTCGCTACGAAAAGTTTCATTGGAGTATAAATGTATTTAAAAAAAAATTACTTTTCTTTAATAAAGATATCAGTTTTATTTTTAATAAAGTCATCTTTGTACGTCTTTTGGATCTTTAGTTTTGGTGTACTGTAAATTTTTCTTTTGATCAAAAGTGCTTCCTGACATCAAAAAAATTCAGAACCACTGGTTTTTGAAAGACTCCAGACATATTCATATGAATATTGTTTGTAAAATGAGAATAATAAGGAGCTTGCTATAAAAGACGTACAGTCAATAGTGTGTTCACAGATCGACTGATCAAATCATGGCGTGAATAATCAGAAGAACATCTTAATTGTTGTCTCGCTTCCACACGGTCGTGGTGCGCAGTAGTTGAAGTAAAATAAATAAGTATCACAGGCAAACATAAATTACACACGGTGACACGGATTGTTGGACCATTGGATCACGTATAAATGGAGTGACTTTGACCATATATAAAACATATGTTTTTTTTCAATTATTTATTTTGGTTGGTTTTTGCATAATTTCTATCAAATAGACTTCCCACCATACAACAGGTAAATGACATAATTAAGTTTTATTATGTAGCTCGGGAAATATCATTATACCAAGTTTGCAGAGAAGTAAACTTAGTTTTGAGAGAACTTATTCTATTATAATCATCTGAATGGAATATTAAGTAAACGTACATTACTTACAAACTATTCATGACTACAGTAATGGATTCACAAATTTGGTTGGTTGATTTAAAAAAAAAAAACAATGTAATAAATAACCAATTAAAAAAACTTAAACTAACCATCACGCCGCTTCCCCGCAGGGGTAGGCAGAAGGAATGGAACGCCAAACCAATCTGACTTTGCACGCAATTTTCGCCTCTTCCACATTCATA